>NC_136965.1:12718239-12963239 GCF_032717465.1 Coenobita brevimanus | reverse complement strand
AGATTCATGAGAATCACGATGACTACCAGTACTGTCCTTGTGGTCCTTAATATGTTATACATGGCGTTCTGCACAGTAATGCTGGACGTAAGGAGGTAATGCATGAAACCTATAGTCCTTCTGTTTTATGAAGGCGAAATGCTGTGGCTGCGATAATCACGTCAAGAATGCGTATCTGCCAACACTTTCATTCTAAATAACTAATATCGTAACCTTCGCCATAAATTTCCAGTTATTCTTTTCCCGATGGCAGTTTTTTCCACTTTCATGTAGTAGGACTGTAGGTGATAAGGGAGAAATTCCTATGGCACTAAAAGTTTGTAAGAAGAAATGAGGTTAAAAATTTGAGAAAGAATAGATAAACAGTACTACAAAAGGAAAGGAGGGAACGGGTAGCGAGAGAAGGAGAAAGCAGGGGGGAGGATGTGTGAGGTTGCCAGCCTACTTGAGAGAGACTGCAATATATGCGTAAATTTAGACCAAATTTATTCAAAACGTCAAATAGCGGCGGCAATTAAGGTGTAACACCCATTATTAGACAAATGCATATTGAAAGAAAACAGGTAATTAAATAGATTAATGAAAGGAATATTTGTTGACAAATATGGTTATTTAAAGAGAAAGTTAAACTACCTTATGCCTAAAAAAAATGTAAGGCGTAGGAGAAAGTGATAAAAAGGGGGACTTCAAGCACGAGGGATAATAGGAATACGGAAATAGCTGAAGGAAAAAGTTATGAAAAATTGGTTCAGGTCCGAAAGACCGTCCAATATCTTTATTTATTGCCTAATATCCAAAGGATAATAATAATGAGTAGGATACCCAAATACGGTGGTGAATAATAGACAGTGTTTTTATTTAGTAGATAAAATGCAATATATGCAGCAGATATTATAATAATTCATTTTTTGTAATTTCTTTTCATCTAATCACACTCACCTGTCTTACCCTCCAGCAGACTCTCGTCTCCGCTACCCAACCATTCGTCTCCCCCTCCCACCAGCCAGACTTTGCTGCTTCTTCACCCTCCCACACTACCCCCTATATAACTCCGCCCACATTTCTCCCCTCCTCACCCTCCCACATCCCCCCTCCTCCACCTGCAACTGTTACCAGAACCACTGAGACCCAAACCAAGTCGCTGGTGGATGGGGTGTAGCCGTTTCATCTGTCCGGAGCTGTACATCCAGAGCTCGGCTACACCACTGTTGCCAGGTGAAGTGTGCCTCCCAGCTGGCTAGATGGTGGAGCGTGTGGCCTCGGGTCATCTGTCAGCAATTGTACATTCACTGACTTCACTTCTTTCGAAGACGATAACTTTACTCTTCCCTACATTCACCTTTAGATTCCGTTTGTTAAACACTATCCCAGACTCATCCACCAATCCTTGAAGCTCCCCTTCGTCTTAACCTAACAACACAGTATCATCTGCAAACAACAGTACAGGTAGTTTCGAAACACTGCCGTCTCTCACTAGGGCCGCTCCAACATCCACTGCCCTCCCTTGTATCTCTTTTATAACCCCATCCATATACAGATTCAACAACCAAAGAGACATGACACATCCTTGTTTCAATCCATCCTTTAAACAGAAAAATTCACCAAGTTTACTATCCACACACAGTGCAGCATTAGCACCCTCATACATACTCTTCACGCTCTGCAACAACTTCCCATCTACTCCATGTATTCTTAATACTTTCCACAATCCTTGCCTATCCACCCTGTCATATGCTTTCTCCAAATCCATGAAGGCCGCATACAACTTGTTTTTCTTCTCTAGAAACTTTTCCACTAAAGATCTAAGAATGAACATCTGATTTATACAACCTCTTCCCTTCCTAAAACCTCCCTATTCTTCTCCAACTAATTCCTCTGTTATTTCCCTAACTCTGTCAATAAGTATCCTACCATATACTTTTCCTAGCACACTAAGAAGACAAATGCCCAAATGATTACACACACTTCTTTTTCCCTTTTTCCTTTGTACAGGAGAATAATTATACCTGACTTCCAATCCTCCCGGACTTTCCCTTCCTCCCAGCCCAATCTACACATCTTCCACATCCATTCTACTACTACAGTATTTCTTCCCCATGCTTCAGCATTTCACCCCACACTCCATCAATTCCTGGGGCTTTCCCCATTTTAGATTTCTTCATTGCTTGCACAATTTTCATTCTACTGATTTCTTCTCTTCTCATATCCTTCCTTCTCCCATATATATATATATATATATATATATATATATATATATATATATATATATATATATATATATATATATATACACGAGAGTATATCAGTATACATGCATATATATATAAACCAACAATAAACTCATTCGTATCCTTCCTCAGACTGCAGGAGGCAATGGGCAGCAAGAACAAGCAGCTGAAAATGAAGGTGCAATACGACTACTTCCTCAGAATGTGGCGGAAACCACGCTGTTGATCACACAAATTTGTGGCAAACGGGAAGATATGAGAGGAAATATATAATAGAATAGCAAAAGCTGACAGGATGTTTTGATTGAGACTCAGATAACACACACACACACACACACACACACACACACACACACACACACACACACACACACACACACACACACACACACACACAATGAAAATCCACCAAAGTTGTGTTAGGCAGGAATTTTTTATTTGCTGGTAATTATGTTGTATTTTACATGGTCATGTCTTTCAGTATTATAAGAATCTGACGGATTCACATATGTATTTTGGGTGCTTTGGATGTTTATATGCAAGAGATATACCCAGTTACCTAAAGTGTCAAAGTTTCACTATATAATAATAAAAGGTTTTTGTTTTGTAATTGTGCTTGGAATTCATTTTAAAAAAGCATGATTTAATGACTGTTCTTAACCAGTTGATAACGGTGCCTTATTTGTGGTCCACGTATGGTACGATAAGACTCTCTCTTGGATTCTACTGAGAAGGAAAACACATAGGAGAACTATCGAACAGTATTCTCAATAAAATGTGCCACACATCCATCTCTTTAATATCCTTGTACCACCACTTACCAAAACTATCTGCTCATTAGTTGTTTGCAGTAGTCGGTGAGACGCCAAGTAAACAAAAACGTAGAGTTTTTGCTTTGTTGTTCATTGTTTATAATTATACAGAAAATTATAATGTTTAGATAAAAATGTTGTGGAAAGTTTGATGTACATTTAGCTCTCTGTCTATTAACCTACCCTATTACCGCCCAAAGGGAACATAGGGGCTCAGGACCAGGGTACTTAATCCTAACATTCAAGGACAGGGTTAGAGAGGCGTGATTCACCAGCCCATGAAGGGTCCATGTATGTGATTACCAGTCAACGTCGTAAATTGTTTCTTGGGTTACAGTAATCCATTGGGCATGGGACGCAGTGTAGAGACATCAGCAGGTTGTACTACACAGAATCTGTGGATTTTGGACGCATCCATTTGCCACAAACAGCAATGATACACTATTATTGCAGTCCAAATGGGTTGAGGTTTCCAAATTAATTCAGACGCCACTACAATACTTCTTCAACTCACACTTAATTACATTATTATTTTGTAAGCTAATTCCCCACTCAGTCACTTAGGTAGTAAGCTGGGCTAGGACAATCATGATAATGAGAGCAAAATGGTAAAGTAAATTACTTTCACCAAACATCAGTTTCATGAGACACCCATTCATATAGCGGGTGCTTCATGAGCTTAGTTTACTTTAATGAATAACAGCGGCGTGAGGTATAGGCAATGAGGTATCAAGTCAGATTGAAAATGGTAATATGGTATTTGCGATGGTGAAGGTAAGTAGTATATTTCGATGAAGAATAATGTCTTTCCTACCTACAAAGAGAGAGAGAGAGAGAGAGAGAGAGAATCATCCTACACTACCTGAATATTACACATAGAAGACACGACCATAGCTGTGAAAATAAGCCAAAATGTGTTCAGAAACTTAAGTTCAGTACTACCATATCCATTTATTGTCTTCAATGCTTTTTACTTTTCTTCCTTTTTCCGGTTAGTGTCAGGTAACAAGTATTATCATAGTGGTTGAATGTAGTGTGGAAGACGATTAAAAATCTATCTATCTATCTATTGACAGATGCCTTAATCTCATAAGGGGTGCCCACAAACAAATCCCCTCCATGTCGCCCTGTCACCCGCCATTTCACTGCCCTGCTCCCAACTCACACCCCCTTCTCTCGTATACCTCTCCATTCCATCCCTCCATCTCATCCTCGGCCTCCTCCTCCCTCTCCCCCCTTCACCTCACTCACATACACCCTCCTCGTCAGTCTCTCACTCTCCATCCTCTCCATATGGCAAACCACCTCAATGTGTTTCTCCTAACGCTTCCTATCACATCCACATCCACACCACATCGCTCCCTCACTTCCTCATTTGTCAGTCTGTCCCTCCATGTGACTCCACATCCTCCTCTCAAGTAACTCATTTCCACTGCTCTCACTCTCGACTTCCGTCCCTCCAACAAGGTCCAAGCTTCACGTCCATACCTTAGAGTTGGTATCACAATACTGTCATGTAACTTTTTCACTTCCATGCTCACTTCCCTGTTTTTTATCACTGCCTTCAAGGAACCAGCAACCTTTCTTCTTTGTTGTACCCTTTCAAGCACTTCACCCTCCAAACATCCATCCTTACTCATGACACTACCCCAATAAACGCACTCACAGTTTCCATTTCCTCCTCACCCAGCCTCACCGTACAGTCATACGAAAAACTAACGTTACCCCCAGGTATGTTCGATGCAGAACGAACGTTAGTTGGTCTAGGTGGGCGGGTTCTTGCTGTTCGCCCCTCTCCTATCTAGTGTTGCCATATCACAATCCCATTACAAATGTTGGAATAAGGAGCAAGAATGAGCCTTATGGCAGGGAAGTATGTAGGACGAGTCTGTGTTACCTTGAGCGCCCCGCCGGGGATTAATAATGAAACTCACACGTTTATTATTTTCCTACTATTCAGCACTTATTATCTATAGAATACAACAAATAAATAATTTTGAAGGGTATTACATCGATAGGAATCGACTTTTTTTTTTTTTTTTTATGGTCTAGCAGGGGTGCACGAGTTCATTTGTTTGTTTAGATGGGTGGTTAAATGCTTCAGATGGATGCTTCGGAGTTAAAATAGATGGGGTGTGGTATATCCATGTTATGCATTATGGAGACATCACAGAATGCACGAGGGGCTATAATCGCTCCGCATTTATTCATTCCTCATTCATCATCCAATCCTACAATGCCCCATGAGGAACGTAGGAGCCCGGGGTTAGGCAAGTTGGTTCAGACATTTAAGATGAGAGTGACCAGCCTCAATCATCCCTGAGTGGCAGTACGTGAGCAAGAAACCCCAACCACTCCTTGGATATAAACCTTCACCGACTCAATGCGACTAGAGCTCCGTAATTGCCCACTAAACCACCAGGCGCTCTGCATTTATTATATGTAAAAAGCAATACATATCATTGTTACATTGAAATTTACTAACTTGGCTTCTGTCTCCTGAATTACTATCATACTTCTGGCATGGATGCACATACTCCTTGCCCGTCTGCATGTGTGTTGCCGACCCAACGCCATTCTGTTATATTTTTATTTAATGACTTCGGTGCCGGATAATAAAAAGTATTGTCTCTATGCACAGAGGCCAAACTATCTAATTAGCCTTTATTACCTCTAGTAAAAATTCTAATATCTGTGACTCATATAACCGGCATTGGCGGGTCTGCGGTACAAACTTTCCTGTCCCGTCATTCCACAACACTTCGTCGTTGTGTCATAGCGCATAGCTCTGAAAGGTAACGTTAGTATTTCTTATGACTGTTCATTCACTGACTTCTCTTCTCTCGAAGACCATAACTTTACTCTTCCCTATATTCACCTTTATATTCCGTTTCTTATACGCTCCCCCAAACTCATCCACCAAGCTTTGCAGCTTCCCTTAGTTTCCATTTAACAACACAGCATCATCTGCAAACAACAGTATACTGTAGCGAGTTTCCAAACACCGCCCTTTCTCACTAGGGCCGCTCCAACATCCACTGCCCTACCTTGTAACTCTTTCATAACCCCATCCATATACAGATTGAATAACCATGGAGACATGACACATCCCTGCTTCAATCCAACCTTCAAATAGAAAAATTCACTCAGTTCACTATCCACACGCACTGCAGCCTTAGCACACTCATACATACACTTCACGGTATTCAACAACTTCCCATCTACTCCACATATTCTTAATACTTTCCACAATTCTTGTCTATCCACCCTGTCATATGCTTTCTCCAAATTCATGAAGGCCGCATACAACTTCTTTCCTTTCTCTTGAAACTTTTCCACCAAAGATCTAAGAATAAATATCTGATCTACACAGCTTCTTCCTTTCCTAAAACCTTACTGTTCTTCTCCAACTAATACCTCTGTTATTTCCCTAACTCTGTCAATAAGTATCCTACCAAATACGTTCCCTATTACACTAAGAAGACAAATGCAACTATGATTACCACATACATCCAATTTCAACGTGATGGGAGCACTTAATCTTTTAGTAGTCTTTCTGCTGATTGAATATAATTAGGAGACCATCCCTTCATTGTTAATTCAATAATAACAGCGACAGTGTAGCAAACATACCTGACAACTTCAGTAATGTCGTGCAAGCTGCTCCAAAAATTATGATCCACACACCTTCCCTCCCTCCTCAGTTTTGAGCTCCCTCACCCTCTTCCCAATCCCTACTCTCTCCTCGCGCCTTCCCACTCCTCCCATCCTCTCTCTTCCTTTCTTTCCTTCTTACCCCTCTGCCTAATCTACAGTAGACGGCATCGCCTACCACCTCCACCTATTCCCTTATTTTTCTCTCGTTTTAAATACTCCCAAATTTTCATTTACACTTCTGACAGGGAATCTACAATATTTGATTAAACACAGATGTTGAAATAGTCCTTCTCATCAATGCAGTAAATAACTCGCAGTACTAATGCACACAACTGATTTTTACCTTTTACAAACTTTTAGTGAATTCATATAATTGATTTTAAAACATGACAGTTATATAAGGCAGATTTAATATTCCTCCATCCATCACCCAGTCCTATGTTACCGCATAAGGAGCGTAGGAGCCCTGGGCTAGGCAAGTTGGTCCTGACATTTAAGACGAGAATGAACAACCTCACTCATCCCAGAGTGGCATTACGTGAGCAATAAACCCCAACCACCCATTGCATATAAACCTGCACTGGCTCAGTCCGACTGGAACGCCTTAATTAATCACTAAATCACCAGGTGCCATAATTTGGTTATATGGTTACCACCCAGCGTAGTAAATGGTTTCCTGGCGTACAGGAAACCGTTTGGCTTGTCATTCAGTGTAGAGCCACCCGTAGACAGAAAGCACAGGAAAGACTGAAGGAAGAAAGATAGAAGAGGGAGTGTAAAGTCACTCGTAGGCAGAAGGACAAAGAAAAAATTAATGAAAAACAGACAGAAGAGGAAGGAAGGAAGAAAGGAAAGGGCAGACACCCAAAGAAGCACTACATCGAGTGAGTGGATGGTGAGTGCCACATATATATATATATATATATATATATATATATATATATATATATATATATATATATATATATATATATATATATATATATATATATATATATATGGAAGGGTGCAAGGAAAAAATGTGTTAGGAGAGTTGAGTAATTCTCTGATCACGGTGGAGGAAGTGCAGGAGCCAGTGAAGAGATGAAAACAGGGAAAGCTGCAAGTATGGATGGGTGTGCTGTGCAATGTCTGAAAGGTGGTGGAGCAACTGTTGTTGAGTGGTTAGTAAGATTGTTGAATTTGTGCTTTGTGCAAGGTATGGTACCAGTTGACTGGGCAAGAGCTTGTGTGGTCCCGTTGTATCAAGGTAAGGGTGACAAGTATGAATGTACTAGCTTTAGGGGTATAAGTCTGTTAAGTGTTGTAGGTAAGGTGCATGACAGAGTGTTAATTAAGAGAGAGGGTACAGAGAAAGTGATTGGTGATAAGCAGTGTGGCTTTAGGAGAGGAAGGGGATGCACGGATCAGGCATTTGCTGTGAGACATGTGTGTGAAGAGTATTCAGCAAAAGGTAAGGATGTGTTTTGGGCGTTCATGAATTTAGAGAAAGCATATGATAGAACTGATAGGGAGGCTTTGTGGACTGTTTTCAGATTGTATGGGCTTGATGGCAGGTTACTAAAAGAAATGAAAAGTTTTTATGTAAACAGTAGACCGTGTGTAACAGTGGGAAACATTGTGAGTGATTGGTATCCCATCAGAGTGGGGATGAAAATTTTCTTGATGTTGTTCACATACTGAGGAAACTCAATGTACAAGTAGTATTCAAATATGAGAATACCATAAAAAAAAAAACCTCATCAAGAACAGCCCTTTCAGTAATTCAGCCGTTGTTTACAAAATCCCGTGTAAAAGCTGTAACAAATTTTACATAGGACAATCTGGAAAAGATTTGGAAACTAGAATCTCACAACATAAATACAGCGTAAGGACAGCCCGACAGAGTAGTGGTTTATTTCAGCACAAAGCATCCAGTGATCACCATAATGACTGGACAGGCTCCAAGATTCTAGCAAGATCAAAAAGCTTAGATGAAAGAAATGTAATAGAATCTTGTCTAATTTCTGGCACATATGAAAAGAATGTAAACATGAGCTATGGTCATTTTAAGTGTGATAAATTGTTAACTGAATTAATTTTAAAGCAGTATCCCCCAGACTAACACGTGATTGTTCCCTGTCATCTCCTGGTGGTGTAGTCACACCTGTGTGGGACACACCAAACATTAATCCTCTAGGTCTTAAGTTAAGCAGCAGTATTTATCCCCTCCTCCCTCCCCCCTCTCCACTTCCCCCTTCCCCTCCTCCCCTCCCCCTTCCCCCTCCCTCCCACTCCCCTTTCCTCCCCTCCTAATCCCTTCTCCTTTGTCACATGCATTTTTAGATTCAGGTCATCCTTTGTTGTGTTCCACTCCCTGCTGCAGGTGACCATAAGTTAAGCTGCAGGTAAAAACTCAGGTCATCCATTGTTCTGTGTGCCAGTACCTGCTGCGGGTGTGCATAAAAGACCTCTACCCTTTACGTTTCTGTCTCACTCTGTCTGAAGATGTAATATACGAAAGTACTCACTGTCGCTCCTTTCATTTCTCCTGTGGTTTGTTTTGCATATATATATATATATATATATATATATATATATATATATATATATATATATATATATATATATATGCCAGTCACCCATGTAGTGGTGCAAAGGCATTCTTCATGCTGTGGTCGAGAATTATATGAAATGGTAAGTCAACATTAATGTCATCATCAACATCCGGACCTCACTTTCCCACCCTAGGGCAGGGTGAGGAGTAGCAACATTAATGTACGGCGGGGAAATACTATTCTTCAGCTCGACTCCTGTCAAGCATGGGAGTCAACTCTTACTTGTAGCATAGAAATGTGAGTTCTGATGCTGAGAATATTCATCCTCGTGGGATGAGAAAATAAAGTTGTCTTTTAGTGCACCATACCAGTGACTCTCCACCTTTACTGCCCCGCGACCCACCATTTAATGTTGACAAGACTCGTGACCCCCGCACTGCCCCGAATCTGTCTCCCTCTCCCTTCTTCCCTCCCCCCCGTCACACACACACACACACACACACACACACACACACACACACACACACACACACACACACACACACACACATACACACACAGCATAGACTTAATGTCTTGGATCATATCTATAAAATGATAGATTATCCTGATTTGTTCTCACACATTAATATTACAAGTAGGTCTACCAATAACAGGATACAGGCATTAAGTGGGACCGTTTTGTGGAACATACCAACTCTTCCCTCAGTCTGATGCTGGAGGCAGCAAGTCTGAGATCATCTTCCACACTGAGTTGCGACTGGTGTCTGTTCTTATATGTCAGTGCAGAAAATGTTGCTCCATATAAAGTATATTTAATGTGGCTTTGGATCATCCTGGACATTCCCCTGTGACAGAAATCCCGATTTTGTACAGTGTTTTTTTCAAACTTTGTCTATAAGGTCCTGTCACAAGGCAGATCAATCAGAGCTTCCTCCAGGTCTGTAGAAAGCCGATCCCTAGCAGCGGTGGGCGACTGTCGTATTTAGTCACATATTTCTGGAGTCTCCTCTTTCGATTTTTTTTTTTAATGCATGGAGGAAGGAACCAAAGGCTACAAGCCCGTAAGATTGTTCCGACCAAGAAAAAATAAACAATGTAACTGTGAGCCAAATTCAAGATCCGTTCATTTCGAGATGCCTTGGACACACTGCATTTGAAAAACTGGAGGTCATAGACAGTAGGAAATACAAACAAAGGAAAACAGTTCCAGAGTTGACCTGTTGCATAAATGAAGGACTAGGAGTAACGGTTAACTCATGCAATAGAGAGTTAGACAGAAAAGGGATGAGAGTTTGTTACTAGACGGACGCTACGCGCCCGCCGTTGTGGTGGACGGATGCAAGCAGACAGTTCAAAGGAGCAGTGACTATTGGAGTAGCTATAGAAAAAAGATAAAGATGCAACAGTGCGGTGATGAGACAGAGCTTGAAGGGAGCCAGTGAGAGGAGGGGAGTTAATGAAACGAAAAGCTTCTTGAAGTGGTGCAGAAGATAGCGGGGGTGACTGACGATCATTTTTTTGATGTTACCCAGACTAAATCTGTCCCCTTCATTGAATTTTTCCAGTTCGAGAAACATCGTCTCTACCCCTCCCCCCGTACTCGCCCATTCCATCAATCGAACTTCCTTTGAATATACCAATCTTATCAGACAGAAAAGATGTGTTTGGCCCTTGTAGAGGAAAGTGCAGAATATATAATTTTTTTTAATATGCAAGACAAATAGGCTAGATTTGAACGCCAGTCAGGGTCAGTCAGATGAGTATTGAGTTGGGATTCAAAATCGGCTATGAAAATGAGCATCTGGGCTCACAACTCATACAGGTGGGTGAGAACTTTCCCGCAAGAAAACCTGCTGGCCTCTGTGCTGAAAAGTCTTGTAAACAGTTTGGTGTTCATGACACGCTATTTGATGTAGTTTACTATTTTAAGGGTTAATTACAATTTGAAGGAGGCTGTCATGTGTACCAATGGAGATCGGCACCTGATCTGTAAAAGTTGTGATCAGGGTGAAGTGGGGAGGGACTTAGGGTGGGGGAAAGAATATTTTCGTCCTTGTAGAAGAATGCATTCCCTTTTTCATCGGTTGTCTCTTTGGAATCTAACAATCAAAAATTTGAAAATACTTAATAATCCCACATCAAATTCTGATAAGGAAATACCACAATTTTACATTTTGTAACAAAATTTTGTTTCCTTCAAAATTTACATTTAACTTGAATGGTAGCCATGCATCAGATGTTAAGAATACTGCCAGTTAGGAATAGCAGCTGCTGTACTGTATCCATATCGTTGTCCAGCTTTTTGCATATTCAAACTATTGTACATACACTAGTCATGTACCATTTTGCATGCATTTCCCACTCAACCTTCCAAATGCCATCCATACCTGTAACATTTCGTTAGAGTTCAGCACATAACTCTGCTTTAAAAAATACGTTGCACATTCACTGTATTAGTCTTAACTAAATTACATATGTTTTCTTTACTAAACGAAAAAAAAAAAAAAAAAAACATCGCCTAATACTGGAAAGCAATCACAATTTTTTCTATACATCATCTCGTGACCCCTCAGACTGATTTCCTGACCCACAATGGAGTCCTGACCCACAGTTATGCACAGTTTGAGAACCTCGGCTCAATACTACAAACCTGATTATAACAAAATATCCTGCTTATTTTCAGAGAATGATAAACATGCAATTGTACAAAAACAGAAAATGGGCAGCTGTTTTCTCAGAGTTTCGACTTTTGTCCCAGTATGTTCAATACACTCCCTAAAGCCGTTAATCTGTTGTAGAGAATAACAAGGAAATTAAAATCTGCAGTAGATTCATTGCGAACTATCTTTTTGCTTCACAAATTGTACTATAGTCCAGTGTGTGTGTGTGTGTGTGTGTGTGTGTGTGTGTAATTCACCGGGTCGGTCAGGATCACTTGATGGTCGTGATCGTCAGCTTTTACCCTCCCGGAAGGGAGCTGAGAGCTCATATAGTCCGATCTAAGGGCAAGGCTGTGACCTTCACACACGCACACACCCGTCCCTTGCTCAAGGGGGACAGTAACCACCCACTTCGTCAGTGAAACTTTTCGCAACCTGAGTGAGGCGCGAACTCCCGTCCACCAGTTGGCAAGCGAGAGCGTTACCACTGCACCAGCGAGCGGTGTGTGTGTGTGTAGTGCAGCCAAAACTGGAAAGAGGATTTTGAGGAAACTTGGTGGTATTTTTGGAACTGGTTTCCAGATGGGCCAATTTCAGTTTCATGTTGATAAAAGCATCCTGATGGTGTGTTTTGGCCCCCAGTAATTGAAACCATCGATGTTGCATATCACATAGGTGGAAAAATATGGGGGGGGGGGATTTGTTGAGTTTCACATACCTCTTTGGAGCGCACTAAGGGAGGGGGGTTGCATGTCTACAGTCTGATATCTATTAATTCACTGAGGTATGAACAGACGATTCAGTTCAGTAGGTAATAGTGTTAGCTGAGGAGACATTGGTGTGGTAGCTGTGATGATGGTGGGGGTTGGTAGTTGCGGTGGTGACAGTGGTAGCTGTGATGATGGTGGTGGTGGTGGTAGCTGTGATGATGATGGTGGTGGTGGTAGCTGTGATGATGATGGTGTCGGTGGTGGTAGTTGTGATGATGATGATGGTGGTGATGTGGTGGTGGAGATGGTAGCAGTGTTGGTTGTGCTGGTTGTGATGGTGATGGTGGTGGTGCTAGACGTGGTGGTAGAGGTAGAGGTGGTTGTGGTGGTAGCTGTTTAGAAACGGCTGTCAATTAGTCAAATGCTTTGTGGTCCGACAGGGCCACAAAGCAATTGCGACAAAGCGAAGCATGGTTTAGAAACGGCTATCATTTGGAGAAATACTGAGTGACCTGATGGGGCTGTAAGACACTTGTGTTGTAAATGTTATTGTCAATGTAAATTACTTCATATGCAAATTATTCTCCTGCGCATTTTTAATTCCTTCTAATTTCGATATGCCAGCTTCAGAAAATCCACTTCATATTAAGATCACACTGTCACAAGTATCGCATTAACCTTACCCATATATGTCAGCTGAAATTATGAGATACCCTGAAGCCATGCTCATCAAACATGTGGGACGGGGCTAGATCACAGTAAGGAGATGACAACAAAAGAATAAAAAATGACAGGGGACACAAAGACTCCAGTTTTTGCCTTCCTATACCTGTCCACCAGCTCTATCTGTGTCTGCCATCCTCCCCTTCCCACCTTATCCACCAACCCAGTGAAGCTTACTGACTGCACTGTGTGAAGAGCTGCAAGCATTCAAGTACTCTTTCCATATACCAGATTTAATGCAACAGCCAAGTAGGATATCTTACTTTTATTTCTGTCATACGCTAAGACTATTGAAATGCGTTGTTCACAGTCTTTGATTATTAGATATAATAATAATAATAAAAAAAAAAAAAAAACGGTGCATCTGCCATGGTCATATGCTACTGGACAAGGTAAAAGAAAAAGAACATTGCAAACTCAAAACAAAGTTATTATCCCTTTGTAGAAATAAAATATTTATAAAGACAACAGAAGAGTTTATCATATACCAAATATCTATATAAGTGGTAGGAAGCCCGCCCCCTGGAAAAAAATAAAAACACCAATGAAACAGTTGTAAACTACTCCAAGCATCAAGGACAGACAGTAGGCACCATCCGCCCCCTTATACCTATGGAGGAATCGTTGATGTACGTCCCCCAGACCTGGACACTCGACAGACAGTAAGGAGAACAAGGCAATCATCACAATACGGCTGAGTCCCACCACATATCAGGAACCCATGCATAAGCCGTGAGTGCCCAATGCAAAGCCAGGCAAGAGCCACCTCCAGCT
Organism: Coenobita brevimanus; assembly: GCF_032717465.1. Taxonomy (NCBI): domain Eukaryota; kingdom Metazoa; phylum Arthropoda; class Malacostraca; order Decapoda; family Coenobitidae; genus Coenobita; species Coenobita brevimanus. The sequence goes on along the minus strand of NC_136965.1, from coordinate 12,949,135 downwards.
GCCTTGGCATGGAGGGGAAATCCCCCGGAACAACAGCTCTCTGAAATATTATAAAAATTTATTATGAGTAACAGCATCCCACTGTCTCTGGCAACAAGTATGAATCACATAACTCAAGGGAGATCATGTCATATTAGAAGTGAGAAGGTTAAATGGTAGGAGGGAGTCGAGATTACACAGCTATAGCTAATGTATGCGCCCTCTCATTGTCCTCCACACCAACATGTGCGGAAACCCAACGAAACTGGACAAGCTTTCCACGCCCCTGTATCAAGAAAAGCCACTCAAGAACGACAAGAACTAAGGAATAACTTGACTTAAAGGATCCAAGAGCCAAAAGGGCGCTTTGAGAATCACTAAAAATAGTTAATGAAGTCTCTTCTTGTGTTAAATTCAGCTGAAGAGCTAAAACGACAGCAGCCAGTTCTGCAGTAAAAATGAAGGAATTTAGAGGAAGACATCCTCCCCTTACAAAATTTAGGAAAACTACACCAATCCCGACACCAGTGTTTACTTCGAACCATTTGTATATACAGGAACGGTGCCTCTGTAAATGGATGAATGATCCCAGAATAGCAGATAGAGAGCCAGAGAAGAGATAGAAGACTTGGTACTTTCGATACCTCTGTACACTTGCACCTCTGGAAGGAATCATGGGGTGATCCTTGGATGTCGAACAGGACAGACAGGCTCTGCAAACAGACCTATATGCCCCATAATTTGCCTGACTTTGTACCCAAAGGGATGCGGACTGAGAGGATGCAAATCATATTACTGAAGAAAATGCCTGTTGTGATACACAAACTGCGTTAAGTGAGTCTGGCATACGTCTCACAGGGTTAAACATTGAGTGATTAGTGACTTGCACTGTAGATCTAGGGGAGGCATGCCAGCCTCGACCAACAAGCTAGGATTTGGGGATGATCTGAAAGCTCATGTAGCAAGACGCAGACCAGCATGATACACAGGACTGAGAATACGAAGCAGTGGCACAACAGCAGAAGAGTGCACCTCGCAACCATATGCAAGTTTAGATCCCACTAAGACTTGATACAGGTGCAGGTGTGTCTTCTGATCAGCACCCCATGAGATGTGAAATTTCACATGCGAAACCCAGCTAAGCCAACAGTCAAATGTTAAGCCAAGAAACTTGGTCTCCTCCACGCACTGTAGCCAGTGCCCACTTAGAAATAAATCAGGGCCTCAATGAACGCCCTTTACTCCACAATAGCTACAGTCTTGAAGAAAACCGAAAACCCTCTCCGTTTCGCCTAGTTGGTGACCCTATCCATTGCTAGCAATATTTTCCTCTAACTGCACACAGCCGGGATCCAGCAAGCCATATCGCTTGGTCATCCACGTAAAGAGAAGAAGACACCCTGTCAGGCAGGGAACCTATCATGCCACTTATGGCAACAGCTAATAATGGAACACTAAGCACACTCCCCTGTGGAACACCCTCCTACTGAATTCAAGGGACAGAGACAGCCCACACAGACTTGAAATTTGTGATCAGACAAGAATTCACTAAGGAATAATGGATGGTTGCCAAACAACCCAGATTTTGCGAAGTTGACTCAGAATGCCATGACACCATGCAATACCATATGTTTTTTCCAGATCATAGAACAAGATATTGTCGAGAAGCTAAAGCCTCACATATTGCTGACTCAAGTCTGATGAGGCTGTACATCGCATTGTATGAATTCCACTTTGTAATGGGGAGAAGAAACCATTTTCAATACCAAACGAGCCCCACACGAACCATCTTCTCAAAAAGTCTGCAGGCATAAGATGTCAAACAAATTGGACGATAATTTGCGACATTAGAATGAATTTTATTTGGCTTAGGAAATGGGAGGACTATACCCATCTTTCAATCAATGGGGACTACACCTTCGTGCCATATGCTGTTATAAAGCTCTAATAAACATAAAAGAGAATCGTATGGCATATAGAGAATCATAGAATAGGGAATGTTATCAGGTTCAGGAGAGAGTCACTACACTGCTGGAAAGCAGCACGTAGTTCACATAAAGCAAAGAAGGCATTATATGTTTCTCCTCCAATAGATAAAATGGAAGTACCTAACCTCTCCTATGGATGGCAAAAACAACTAAACGACTTGGTGGGATCTGATTTAGAAACATTATTAAAGTGCCAGGGCTGAAGCTACCTCATAGACGTTGGACGCAGAAAAGCCCTGTAATTAAAGTACGGGGAAGGAGAAGGTGAGTGCTTTCCCATTAATTTCCTCACCTTCTTCCAGACCAGTGGTAAAAGGGTTGATGAGGTGACAGATGAGACATAGGTTCTCCAAGAGGTGCGACGAGAGCTTTTCAGAACACACCAATAACGGGCATGAAGATTCTTAAACTGAAGTTTTAAATACACATCTTTATTTTTCCTGTTTCTCTTAATAGCAGCTTTGTAGACTCTTCTAGCCGAAGTGCACGCCTCATTCCACCAAGGCACAGGTCTTCAGCAAAACTTTCCAGACGTCTGAGGAACAGAAGAAAAACCAGTCTGATATACAGTAGACGTAAAATACTTTTCTGGATCATCAACACTCTGAAAGTCAGAAACACTGTTGTCAACACTATAGTGTTCTGCAAACTCTGCCCAGTCAGCCTTACCCAAACACCAGTGAGGGACACGCTTCACTGGCTCAGAGTTGCATAACTGAATCAGGATAGGGTAATGATCACTTTCGTGCAAGTCAAGCAAAAGTTTGACATGAAAATACTAACGAACAATCAGGGAAGACCAATGTAAGATCGATAATCGATAAAGTGCCACTTTATACATGAAAATGCGTCAGGTTGCCAGTAGTCAAAGAGCCCAGTCTTCAATCAAAAAATGTCAGGAGATCACCACGGGAGTTACATAGAGTACCATCCCGCAAAGCACGACGTGCATTTGGGTCACCTAAGAGAACAAATGGCCTAAGAAGTCGATGAATAAGGTGATCAAGATCGTCACATGGGACAGGTATAGAGGGTGGTAAATAAAAACTACAGAACATGGAAGTTCCCTCCAGATGTAAATGAACAGCCCCAACCTGTAGGGGTAGCTGTACAGAAAAAAACATGTGGATGGAATATTTGTGGAGCACAGAACAGCACAGCCAATTTGAGAACCACAGTCTACAAGAGATGGTGAGTTGAAAGCTTTATATCCTCTAGGAACAGGGAGAAGCATGTCTCCAACCATAGTTTCCTGAATGCAGACACAGAAAGGGTGAAACTCGGTCAGGAGCAGTTGAAGTCCTCCCAATTGGGTCTAACACCTCTGCAGCTCCACTACAGAACAACACTTGCTGGACCAGGCATAGTTGATTACTTTAACCCGCCCCGTCCCGACGACGTATGGGTACGTCACCACGATTTGCATTTGCCAGTCCCGGCGACGTACCAGTACGTCGTGCAATTGCAAGGTACCTAATTTGCACAATTTTCAATTTTCGCACGTGATTTTTCGTATGTATACACAGGACACCTTCCTCTATTCCTGTACAAGATACCAAGCAGGGACAATGCCTTACACTGCATAACCTCCCCCCTCCCCCCCTCACGCCATTGTCTTGGCAAAGGACCTGTTACCAGTGACCTGGCTAGTAAAGTTATTCAGGGCCAGAGTGATTCCCCAATCGATGACAATGTGGAGGACAATGTTTACATAGCATTAGAAGAAGAAACAGCCAGAAATAATGATCAGGTAGTGTGGCAAAAATAGGTCAGGTATGGTGATTAGTTAGTGAGTGAAACAATGCTTATAATGCCTTTATTACTGCTTGAAAACCAATATACTCTCATACTACATATACATTCGTACCAAGTAAATAAATAAATACCGTTTATGAGTGGATAAAATAGTTACCCTCCCATAGAACTCGTTTTCTTTGGTGCCAGCATGTTAGAAAACCCACTCAGGTAAGGAGGAACTCCTACCTGGACTGGGCACTTTAAACCTCAGGTGAGCGATTTCTCTATGAATTTTCGATGTTTCTCACCAAAAGCGAAGGTTTTAGCCAAAAAAAAAAAAATCGAAAATACCTCGGGACTGGGGGATGTCGGAGGTGCGGAAAACCTCGGGACGTGACGGGTTAACCCCTTAGAGGTACAGGACTGCATGGCCCCTGACAAGTGAGCAGGTTTGGGTTGATGCTTTGGAGGACTCTTAGAAAGGGACTGCCCAGCAACCAGAACCCGCAATTTGTGCTGACCAATTGAAAGCAAATGTGAGGAAGAAAGTTTTACAATACTCCCCTTCTGAGCAAGATGATTCAGTTGCTTGGAAGATGGCTTACGGGCTGGCCTAAGAGCAGTAGGCTGGCTTCTGCCACCACCAGAAGTCCCAGAAGGAGAGCCAGAGTCCACAGGACCTGAACCCTGTGATGCTGATTTCCTGTTTGGTGGAGCTGAAGGATCAACGAACTGGACCACTGCCATAAAAAAAAAAAAAAATCACCCTGTACCTGGGTAGACTCCAAACACTCTATGGCAGGAGCAGCAGAGTGGTCCTCACGAGATTCCAAAATAAAGACCTTAGGCGGACAGTCCTCAGGCTCAGAAGATTTTGAAGAACTACGCTGATGCTTACCAGGTACAGATGCAGGACATGGAGATACGTCAACATGGACATCTGCTACCACCGCGGATGTAGGCAAACCATCAGCCACCAATGCTGGGGTCAGAAACAGTTGAGAAAGGGGTGGGAAAACACCAGTCTAACATGCAGTTGTGTTGAGGACAGTGTCTGGCTGAAAGATGCAAGTTTGGGCCCTCCTCTTTGCATCTGCAAATGAAGGTTTCCCATGCATAAGAATGGTCAAAATCTCCTTTTCCAGACAATACCAAAGAAAGATTAGAGAAGATACAACACTGGGACCCCCACAGTGAGTGCATTTAAGGGGTCCCGTACAGTCACCAGTATGGCCTGGTTCGCCACATGAAACACATGCACCAAGAAGACCAGCCTGTGCATGACGGCAAAAACGGTTGTGTTCATACCCCTGACAGTGGAAACACTGCTTTGGGGTTGGCACGTACAGCTTCACAGGAAGTGATAGCCAAGGAAATTTCACACAAGCAGGCAAGGTTTGCTTATCAAATGTCAGGAACAAGGTCGGAGCTGAGGTCAGAACATATATTTTCTTGTATAGGAGCTGAACAGTCACCACACCAGAAGACCAAAGTTCCTCCAACAGCCATGTCACCAAGTATCGGAGGAAGTCACGGGAAAAAAGGACACCCTTATATCGCTTAATGGTGGCATGAGGAGCACATAAAACATCTGTACCAGAAACAGAGCCAGGGCTAGTACTCAGGAGCTCTCTTCTGGGGAGGACACCTCAGTAAAGATGCTTCCATCCCCTTGAGAAGATATTTTTGGATCCTTGCCACAAGCTGAAACAATGGCAAGGTGTAATTTAAAAATTTCAATATCCAGCACTAATCAACTTCCAGGGGATTTCAGCACTGGATATTTTGCGTATGTTGCAGGCACGGTATCATCTGGACCTAACCTCAGAGCTGCACCAAGCCGATGTGAACACCTTCCAGTCCCAGCTGAACGCTGCGGCAAAGGAGGACGGTCCCCAGGGGCCTGGTAAGGCTCCAGAGTGGCAATATAGGATCGTGATTCAGAAAGGCCAGGGACAGAGCCAGAGTCGTCAACAAAGTATTTTTGAAAGCAACCATGTATACAACATCAACAACAAAGCATCATTCCCCTACCCCTTCCTTCCACTATGGGGCCCAACAAGGGGAGGTCATTTGCCAAGGACACCGCCGAGGACTCCAGAGGTAGTGGGGAAGTATACGCAGGTAACCACTGGGGGACCCAGACAAGGGTAACTCCAGGACGATAGGAGCCACTTCATAGAGACCTATATTATGTCCATCAGATTTAAATTTTTTATGAGAATCATTTCTAATGATCATAGCTTGACATATATAATCGTTTATCCATGGTGGAAACGGTCTATTAATCTCCTTAGTTACAAAAGGGGCACAGTCATTTAAAAAACTGATAAAAGTTTCAACAAAAATATTCACCTGTGTGTTTACATCGTCAGTCTGCAAAATCTTACCAAAATCGTGTGTGCTCTGTTGAAGTCTAGGACAAAAGTCGTCTTTGTGGTAGTTCCCAAGGTGACGAAAGATTCGAACAACGGGCGGTCTCTTAAGTATACTAATATCTACTGAGATGCTAACATGATCATGATCTGCGATTACTTGGGGAATAACATTATAACTGTTTATGACATCAGGTCTGTTAGTGATTACAAGATCTAGCAATGTTGCAAACGTAGATGTTTTCCACGGCCACTGTCACAGCATAACATCTTCTTAACAAAATCATCTGAGGCATGGGAAAGAAGCCACGATTCACTGACACACTAGATGTCAATATTTCTGTCTTTCAGTAACAATATTATTTCATCCAAATTAGATTGCAATGGCTGAGCATTTATATGTTCAATAGTTAAAAATACCCTTTAGTGTTTACATCGGCAAGTACTTCTTTGCAAACTCCCTATGTGCTATAGTACCGACGTAGGTGCCTCATATGTCCCAGATGTTGGCACACTGAAGTTTGTAATCAAACCTACACATTACTTGCACATGATTAACCCGCGCCGTCCCGAGGACGTACTTCCACGTCCTCACGTTTTGTCACAGCTAATCCCGAGGACGTACTTCAACGTCCTGCAATTGCAAGGTTCATAATTTCCACCATTTTCAATTTTCGCGAGTCATTTTTGGTACGTATACACGGGACACCTTCCTCAACAAGATGCCAGGCAGAGACAATGCCTTACCCAGCATGACCTCCTCCCCCTCCCTGCATGCCCTTTTCTCAGCAATTCACCTGTTATCAGTGACCTGGCCAGTATAGCCATGTCATGCCACGGTACGAAATTCAGGGCCAGAGTGATTCCCCAATCAATGACAAAGTGGAGGACAAACTTTACATAGCATTAGAGGAAGAAACAGTTAGAAATGATGATCAGGTAATGTGGCAAAAAAAGGTCAGGTATTAGTGAGTGAAACAATGCTTATAATGCCTATATTACTGCTTGAAAACCAATATACTCTTGTACTACATATAAATTCGTAACAGTAAATAAATAAATACCGTTTATGAGTGGTTTGAAATAGTTATCCTCCCATAGAACTCGTTTTCTTTGGTGCCAGCCTGATAGGAAACCCAGTAAGGTAAGGAGGCTCTCCTACCTGTAATGAGTATTTTAAACCTCAGGTGAGCAATTTCTCTATGAATTTTCGATGTTTCTCACCAAAAGCGAAAGTTTTAGCAAAAAAAAAAAAAAAGGGTCGAAAAATGGTCGGGATTGGGGGGTACCAGTGGTCAAAAAGTGGTCGGGACGGGGCGGGTTAAATTCGCCACAGTTATAGCACCCTACCTTCTTCTATAGAAATCAGAAAGTTTAGTCTCAGACTGAGTTCCAGAAGCAGTGTACCAATTCCTTTAGTTTCGTTCATGTTGCGTGTCGGGGTTTCTATCCCCTGACTTCTTCCACTGGATCAAAAGTGGCTAACATGCAAGCCAGTTTTGTGAGCCGCTACTCAAACTGATCCACGGTGAGCAAGATTTCGCCTGCGAGGTAAATTGGATAAGTTTTCGTTCACAGCTTGTTGGTGGGATTAGAACCACTGAGCTCTATAGTATGAAGAGGTTTTCTCACGAGTAGCACCGCTTAGTTTGTGTAACCGCCGCTAGGGGCCCAGGGCAGCACTGATGTTGTTTATGCACTATACCTGACACCCACATCTTTTGAAATCAGATGATGAATTCGGAAAATACAGTGCCATGGTCCACTGCTTAGCTTAAGTAAGCAACAGTGAAACAGAACGGCAGGCTAAGAACAGTGATCCAATTGCATTACCATGGCGAAGGCGACGAGTGCGGGTGTCAGTGTGGCAGCCAAAGTTACACGCTAGCTGCGGAGATATTCCTGTCCATATCATAGAGCTCAGTGATAAGAACTCAAGTGAACCTATATTAATTTTGTAACTGGGGAAAAATATTTTACCACAGAATGAAACTTTATCCAAATTTAAGTAAATACAGTTTAATTCATGTGGTTTTTAGTCATTTCCGTTTTTTTCTTGTGACATGAAATTACAATTCGGACACTCAGGTGACCAGCTGTGGAGGCTGTCTGTTATGTTTCCAAGATTTTGACCCATATTTGATATGGATCCTGCAGCAAGGAAAACTCTAGTGGCTCCGGAGTTGATAAAGTATGTGAAGCAGTTGCAGAAACTGAGGAAAAGGAAGTGTGTACGCCGTGGTGGTTTGTTTACAAATGACCACAAGGCACCAAGGCAGACGATACTGTTAGCCGTTTCGGCAAGCAAAAAACACGAGTGTGACAGGAACTCAACTCTGCTAGCCGTTTCTCTTGACAAAAGCTGCTGGCATGTTGGCCACTTTTGGCCCAGTGTGATCTAGTAGCATGAGGGTGTGTGTGAATGAATGTTTGGGGGGTGATTCGTGCCATTTCTGCCCCTTAAACCCATGATGTGGATGCGGGTCCACATGGGGTGGGTGATGAGCATTCCTGGTGATAGCACCAGTTTGTCTTCTTCCAGGAGTATTTTTGTCTTTATTTGCATTTTCGTAGTTATAAGAAACCCCAAATATTCTGTTCCTATAATAAGGTTCAAAATTACATTTATTCCTGTCCCAGTTAGAGCATAGTATGAAACTGGGACCGTCTTTGGCTATAGTCGTCAATAGGCGTATAGCCCCAAATATATTTAAATAGTTTCCAGGAATTACTGGGAACTAAAAAGGGGGGTTGGCTTTTGAGTAAGCTATCAGCCCTATGAAAATCTCAGCTACACAATGATCAACCCTGGTATGGGGATTCTTTAACCATTTATTAGGCAAATTAGAACTTTGGTATTATATGCAGACTAATGACAGACTGTTTTATTCAACCCCAAAAGAACTTTGCCTGGCAAAGAGTTTAGAGAAAGCTTGTTGTCATGACCTTACTTTGTAGTGTAAACTTTTGTTTAAAGCTCATGATTTGTGCTATATTGGCATACGTATGTGATAATTGGTTGATAGTAGAAGATTGTGTTCAACAGTGTTTGCATATCAGAATTTCTGAAAAGATTTCAAGAACACTTGTGTGCATAAGTAAACTTCTTCATAAAGTGTATCACCTGACACCTATTTGTTCTTCATTTGCAAATGAATCACAGAAGACAATCATCATCTTCCCAAACAAAATGACAGAGGAAGACAAAATTCTGGTAGAAGAAATATTCAGCCAGCCTGCCTTACAGTTAAACACATGCGGGATGATGATGTTGCAGGGTGAGAATCTCTTTGAAGAGCTGGATCAGGATGAGATCAATGAGATCCTCCTCAGATCATCTTCTGTTGAGATTTGTTACTTGGATTGTTCTTGTTGAGGCAAGCAACTTTAGTAAGTTTAACCCTCTCATGCACCATAAGGTTTCATAAAGTTTTGTTACCCCACACAGAACCAAAACCCCACTCAGGCTGCCTCTGCTCGCACAGAAAGGAAAAAAATTCTATGGCCCAATTTACCCTCGGAAAGTGCTTGTATTATTATAAATTGCATCCCATCATCATCGCTCATGTTTCTACTATCAGATAAGAAAAAAACATAAAACAGATGAATAAAAGTACAGAAATGAAACCAGAATAAACCATACTTGGGTGAAAACTAGCAACTCATGACTTCCCAACATCACTGTGAAAATTTTTTCCCGTGACGTGCAGTTGCAAAGGACGTGTCTATATGCCGAATTTCACGATCTTTCAAAAGAGACAGGTTTCGAGTTGATCTGTCCAATGGTTTTCGAGTAAATTGAAAAAAATAAGAATATCGCCTAAAAACATCTGAATTGTTTATTATTTCGTATGTTATTAGTGACACTGTAACAAACATATATGTAAATTCTATCCAGTTTTGAAACCCAAAGGTTAAGGAAGCCCGTGATATAATTCAGTGTAATAACCGTTAATGTTATTGAGAAAATGAATTTTGAAAAGTTACGATGGGTTGCGTGCAGTGACAGCATCTATGCTCTGACCCATAGGCTGAGTATGTCCATCTTTCATAACTTACCCCAAATAATTAGGTTACTTTGCATTACAAAAGTATGCATAAGAAATCATCATCTTGATCATGCTTTCTTCAGAGTTTTGATGCGACCTATTCTTTACGAGTAAAATGACTGAGAGAATAGCAATGAAATGCACCACATTTTCCCTATGAAAAAAATATAGTAAACACACAATTTTTACCTTACAATACATTAGTATAAAAACAAGACTATAAGATGGTTACTCATGTCCTCTAGCAGTGTTGCAGTGATTCTTGAAAGGAGATGTAGTTGCAGAGAGGACAGGTACGATAACAGCCTCTGTGTGTGTGTGTGTGTGTGTGTGTGTGTGTGTGTGTGTGTGTTTGTAAGGTGATTTATTGCTGTATGCTTTCATCAGTATGATACTGATGAAAGCACAATTCCTGTGCAGAGCGGCACATCGAAAACAGGACATACTGTATGTAGCTGGTGTCCCTCCTCCTCTTGTTCAAGTAGCACAACACACACTGCAGCCTTTTCCTGTCGGGGATTCTCTCCAGGGTGTGGTGCAGTGTTAAATCCAAGCATGTCCTGTCGTCCACATATTGACAGCGCTTGGATGGCGGTGCTCCTCCATCTCCTCACATCCATACTCCTGCTGGAGGTGCAGTGGCAGAAGCTGGCCAAGTAACTCCAGATGGGCCAGCTACTGCGGGAGGGGGAGTGGTCATGGCAGTAACTGGTGGAGTAACTCCTGATGGGCAGCTACTGCAGGAGGTGGAGTGATGGTTGCAGGAGGTGGAGTGATTGCTGCAGGCAGAGCAGAGGCTGCAGTTGATGGACTGGTTGCTGCAGGTACAGGTGGTCGTCGTCATGAGGGAAGGTCAGGGGCATGGTGAAGGGCATGACCTGATGCTGGTCACTCCTCCCTCGAGAATGCCAGGAGTTTGTGGCATATGTGCTCCTTGAACTCCAGGAGAGTCATAGGCCTGTTGGTGTTCTTCTTATAGAGGGTGTAGGCATTGAATAGGGCCATGTGGATGAAATAAAAAGTCAGTTTCTTGGTCCACTTGACCGTTCTCCTTTGGGCGGGATAGTATTGGATCACATGATTGAAATGATCCACCCTGCCCATGCGCCTATTATAGTCCTCCACCATGACGGTCTTGTTCACTGTTTTCAGAATGTGGTGGAATCTCCTGCCTGGACCCTTGACCTTCATATGCACATGCACCTGCTTAGGGACGGTGGTGTCGCTGTGGAAGGTGGACACCATACTTACAATATGTCTGTCCTTCCAAAGCAACACCATTACATTGCCCTTGTGCCTAGCTTCCAGTCCATCATCAGGAAGGCGTCTAGCACTGCTGATGTCCTGCAGCTCCCTCGGTGCTTCCCTTGCCAGTCGTACTGTGCCACACATACACTCCCTCTGTGAAGAGACTTTCGTACAGTGATACAGAGTTGTAATAATTGCCCATATACAGCTTGTATCCTTTCCCCTGCAAAGGTTCAATGAGACCCCACACGTGTTCTCTTGAGACTTCTTCTCCCCTGTGTAATTCCAAATGTAACCACTCCTTCCCTCAGCCAAGATGTATAGTTTTATGGCATACTTTTGGGGCTTCATAGGGTTATATACATGGAAAAAGAGCCACCCCTTCCAAGCCAGAGACCTCTCATCCAGGCTAAGATGTTCAGCAGGGATGTAAACCTCCTTGAACCTCTGAAGGAGATACTGCATCACTGTGCAAATCCTTATTAGCCGATCCTGATTGCCCTCGGGTATGGCGAGACTACTGGAAGCATGAAAGTGCTTCAGGATGACCCTGAAGCACTTTCCACTCATAGCACACCGAATTATGGGGGTATTCATGAACCTCTGTGGAACCCCAGAAGTGTCTTATGGTTGGCACCTCACAAATCCCCATAAGAAAGTATAATCCAAGTAACCGGGGCATTTCCTCTCCGCTGCAGAAGTACCAAACATCTAGTGCAGTCCCCAGGAACCTGGCATAGTTGTTGGTTTTGACTGTCAGGTAGAGCAACAACTCCCTAGTAAAAAGAAGTTGGAAGTACTGGAGTGGTGTTGTTGGTGCTGCCACTCAAACCTGGGGTTTCAGTGAAGGGGCCAGCATTGGGTGTGAATGACCCATAATGCCAAGTTTCCTCCTGAAGGTCCTCGCTTGGGGAAATGCTTGCTGTGTACGTGTGTGGCACACACGACCCTGAGACAGACGACTACCTCTCGGCCGTCCACCACTACCTCACCTAGGCCCACGCCACCCTCGTCTTTTTGGTGTGGAGGGAGATGGTGATGATGATTGTGTTGATAGCTAGGTGGATGAAGGTTCAGGTGATCATGGTGATGAAGATGGTTGTGATGAAGATGGTTGTGGTGGTGATGGTTGTGGTGATGGTTGTGGTGAAGATGGTTGTGGAGGAGGCGGTTGTGGTGCTGCTGCTGATGATAATGATGGTGATGGCTTATGTTCAGGAGAATGAAGTCTGAAGGGGACAGTGACTTTGCTGATTTTGCAGGGGAAGATGATATATATATATTTTTAAATAGAACAGAGGAAGGAAAAACAAATGAATAAAAAAAAAAAAACTAATCCATGCACCAGATTACTGGTGCCTGCTGTTCATAAAATATCTGTAACAGTTAGACTTGAACAGTAATAGGTTGAAGTCTGGAGGGAAACATCTCTGGGGAAGCGAGTTCCAGAGAGATGCAGTTTGGGGAATGAAAGAATTCTGATAGGCAGAATTTCTGCAGTATGGCTGAGTGACATTCCAGTCATGAGCGCTGCCAGCTGCCTGTGTAGCACGAGGGAAGACATGGAGAGGTGACACCATGGAAGCAACTTCGTCTGAGAATTTGCTATAGAAATATCTGTAAAATAATGCAAGGGAGGCAACATTCCTTCTTACTTGTAGGGGAGGTAGTTTATTAGTAATAGCAGGGTTATTAATAATTCTAACAGCTTTGCTCTGAATCTTGTCTACTTGTTTTAACCCGCCCCATCCCAATGTTTTCTGGGCAATGGTATGCCCCAGTCCCGACATTTTTGGACCTTTTTTTTTTTTTTGCTCAAACATCCGCTTTTGGTAAGAAACGTCGAAAATTCATAGAGAAATCGCTCACCTGAGGTTTAAAATACCCGATCCAGATAGGAGTACCTCCTAACCTTACAGGGTTTTCTATCAGGCTGGCTGCAAAGAAAACGAGTTCTATGGGAGGATAACTATTCTACACCACTCATAAACGGTATTTCTTTATTTCTTTGGTACGAATTTATATGTAGTACAAGAGTATATTGGTTTTCAAATGGTAATATAGGCATTATAAGCATTGTTTCACTCACTAACTCATCACCATTCCTGACCTTTTTTTGCCACATTACCTGATCATCATTTCTGACTGTTTCTTCCTCTAATGTTTGTCCTCCACATTGTCATCGATTGGGGAATCACTCTGGCCCTGAATTTCGTACCATGGCATGACATGGCTTTACTGGCCAGGTCACTGATAACAGGTGAATTGTTGAGAAAAGGTCATGCAGAGGGGGGGGGAAGAGGTCATGCTGAGTAAGGCATTGTTCCTGCCTGGCATCTTGTAGACGAAGGTGTCCCATGTATACGTGCCAAAAATCACTCAAAAAAAATTGAAAATTGTGCAAATTAGGGACCTCGCAATGTTGCCGCGTTAATTTACGTCTCCAGGATATGAGTGCACATCATGTGAGGACATGAATTCATGTCCCCGGGACGAGGTGGGTTAATGCAACCTCTCCACATCCGCTCCACAAGGGTGAGCAGTATTCAAGCTGAGAGCACACATGAGTCTTATAAATTATAACTAACTGCTCTTCAATGAAGAAGTTATGGACTCTATACAATAATCCAAGTTTCTTTGAGGCGATTTTAGCTAGTGATCTGACATGAGAGGTCCAGCTGAGGGCACTGTTAATCGAGACGCCAAGAATTTCAATACTTTTGGAAATGGGAATATTTGTAGCACTGAAGGTAATATACGATTCTGGCAATACCTGCCTATTAGTAAATTGTATATATTTAGTTTTACTAGCATTAAATGAGACAAGTTTGTTTTGTCCCCATTCACTGATCACGGATAAGTCTTGATTTACAGAGATAGCTGTACTGAGATAAGAGTTAGAGATATTGGACTTTGCAAATGGATGTCTGAGTGTGAATGAACTATGAAGTTTTGAATCATCTGCATATGAATGGATGGGATTGTGGGTGGCAGATAAAAGATCATTAATATGAACGAGGAACAGGGTTGGTGCCAGAACTGATCCCTGCGGCATGCCGGCATTAACCCGCCGCATCCCAGAGACGTGAATTCACGTCCTCACATGATGTGCACTCATATCCCGGAGACGTGAATTAATGCAGCAACATTGCAAGGTCCCTAATTTGCATAATTTTCAATTTTTGCGAGTGATTTCGCAAGTGATTTTTGGCACGTATACACGGGACACCTTCCTCTATTCCTCTACAAGATGCCAAGCAGGGAAATTGCCTTACACCGCATAACCTCTCCCCCCCCCACTGCACGCCATTGTCTCGGCAATTCACCTGTTACCAGTGACCTGGCCAATAAAGACATTCAGGGCCAGAGTGATTCCCCAATTGATGACAATGTGGAGGACAAAGTTTACATAGCATTAGAGTAAGAAACAGTCAGAAATGATGATCAGGTAATGTGGGAAAAAAAGGTCATGAATGGTGATGAGTTAGTGAGTGAAACAATGCTTATAATGCCTATATTACTGTTTGAAAACCAATATACTCTTGTACTACATATAAATTAGTACCAAGTAAATAAATAAATACTGTTTATGAGTGGATAAAGTAGTTACCCTCCCATAGAACTCGTTTTCTTTGGTGCCAGCCTGTTAGAGAACCCAGTCAGGTAAGGAGGTACTCGTACCTAGATCGAGTATTTTAAACCTCGGATGAGCGATTTCTCTATGAATTTTCGATGTTCTCACCAAAAGCGGATGTTTGAGCCCCCCCCCCAAAAAAAAAGTCCAAAATGTCGGGACTGGGGCGTACCACTGCCCAGATAACGTCGGGATGGGGCGGGTTAACTGAGTGGAAAGTGGAATATATATCATCTACTTTTACTCTTATTTTTCTGTTGCTGAGATATGAGTAAATCAAAGGAACAAAAGAGTTTAGTCCATTGCAAGGGAGTTTGGACAACAGGGAACTGAGCCACACTCCGTCAAAAGCTTTAGAAATATCCAGGACTACTGCATGAGTTTCACCATGTAGGTCAACTGATTGATGGATGGTATGATTTAGGAGATCGAGTATGTCAATGGTGGGTCTTTCTTGGCGAAAACCATATTGTCTATCACTAATTAAGTTGTTGGATTCAAGATGTTTAACTATGTGCTTATTAATTACAGTTTCAAAAACCTTACCAAGAGATGTGACAGCTATTGGTCTGTAATCAGAGAGGTCAGAGGAACTTCCTTCCTTTGGAATTGGGTGGATATTGGCTTCTTTCCACGAATTAGGGAATGAAGAAGTACGTATGCATAGTTTGAATAATTTTGCAAGAACAGAGGCATGTTCTGGGGAACACTTTTTCAAAACAATTTGCAGAATTCCATCTAGGCCTAGAGCTTTGTTGGTAGGTAAATTGTCTAGGATGGATTTCACGTACCTTGTCTGTATCTTAAGTGGAACAATGTCGGGAGAGGCAAGTTCTAGTGCTGGGACATTCTGTCTGGCTTCCTCTAAGGTAGAATTTCTGGCAAATGTACTGGCAAAGATATCTGCTTTCCCACGTGGGTCATTTGTAATGTTGCCATCTGGAGATTTTAGTGGGGGAATGGATGATGACTTGTTAAAGTTATTATTGAATTGAGAGATGACCAGAATATTCTATTGTCATTAGGGTTGTTAAGTAGTTTTGATGCTTGTTTTTGAAGAAAGTTTGATTTAGCATGATTTATTACAGCTTTTGCATGGTTTCTAGCAATTTTAAATTGAGAGAGTGATTCAGATGTTTTTGATTTCAAGTAATAGTTATATACTCAAGACTTTTGGGCTGTTCCTCTGGCACAGTTGCTATCAAACCATTTTGGAGAGTTTGATCTTTTAGTGAATTGTTGACTTGGTATGAATAAAACCATACCAGCTAGTATTAAATCCCAAATGTGGGACTGGGTAGACCTGACATCACTAGAGAAGAAAGACTGCCATGGAATGTTAGCAAGATAATTTCTAAATTCATCTCAGTTTGCCCTATCAAAGTGTCATCGGGTCACCCTGACAGGTTCAGAATGGGGAGGTTTGGGGGGGCTAAGTAATGAAGCTTTGATGAGATTGTGGTCAGAGGATCCAAGTGGAGACAATACCTCTATCCTGTACTGATCTGGATTATTTGTCAGGAACAAATCCAAAAAATGGGCATTATGGTCAGAATTATCTGGTATTCTGGTTGGTTGCTTTACCAGTTGCATGAGATTAAACGATTCTGCAAACAGCTCGCACTCTAGACCAGCATCGTCAGTCCTCGCAGAGTGCAATAAACATTCAACATTATGTATGTTAAAATCACCCAAGATGGTAATTTCGGTGTTAAGGGCAAGATTAATGTTACTCAACTGTGTGGAAATGGAATCAAATATTCTGGGTTCAGAAGAAGCACTGGGAGAGTGATAAACTACACAGATATATTTGGTGATATTTTGATAGTTTAGTTTATACAGCGAGTAATCAAAACTGCATGAAGTAAAGTTTAAAATGGTGTCAACTGCATATTGGGATTTGATATAACAACAAGTGCCACCCTTATTACGGAAGTTTGTGAGGATATTGTAATCAGGAAAACAATATGGGGATATTTCAGTAGACGGTGAGATTTGTGGTTCTGTGAGGAATAAGGCCAGAGGTGATATGGACTGTAGGAAAAAATGGACTGAATTTAATTTGGTATTAAGCCCACAGATGTTGGTGAAGAATAAGGCGGCATTTTCACTTCTCCGCTGACGAGCATGGCCTGAAATCGCACTAGTCGTTGCTGGCACAGTTGCTTGATGGTGACCAGGAGGACCCTGTGCCACCAGCCCTACCCTGCCGGTGGTGGCAATCCGAGGTACCACCTGATTTTAAAGTAAAATTGCAGTGGAAATATCTTGGATGGGTGGTGAGATAAGGTTGGAGTGTTGTGAGAGTGTAGGGTGACTGTGGGGGTAATGAGGTCAGTATTTGCGGTGGGGGGGTGGAAGAGATGTGGCGATAATACGGCTCAGTCTCCATGGTCAGGATGGTTCCAGTAGTGGCAGGGGTTATACCAGTGGTGGTAAGAGTGATGGCAGTGGTGTCAGTTGTCATAGGAGTGATGGCAATGGTGAAAGGAATGGTGGTAGTGATGGTGCTACAACTGTCTGTAATGCTAATCGCCGCGGCCTTGACCATGGCTTTATGCTTATCTCCCTTGGGGTCAGATTTAGCCCTCCCTTTCCTCCTCACTCTCTCTTCCTCACCAGATTCATATCACTCTAACTGCTTTCTTCACTTTCACTTCCACTAAACAAGTATTTCATGTACTCCTTTGATAAGCCCTGGCAAGACATTGTAGTTTTAGTTTAAAATAGGAGGGGGACAGTAAAAATTGGTTATGATTTTTCAAATGTGGCTTTCTCTGAAAATATACAAGAAACACTTATAAACCTTCTTCACAAGCACACTGCACTATATAAAACACACTATCACCATAATACATGTAAGGTATGGATGGTGCGGTAATAGAAAATGCAGAATAAAATGACTGGCTGTGCTCTCTGATACCCTACTAGGGTGACTGCTGGGAGAACACTAAGCTGTAAAGAGGCCACTTGCCCCTCCAATAAGCTCCTGAGTGTAGCCATATATTTCCCCTAGACCTGGCCACCCTCATCTCTGATCACCAAAACTTGAAGCAAGTTCTTCAACAGGGAAAGTTTCTGTGATCGTTTATATGGAATTTGCGTCATGTTGCATCATCGGTTACTCTTCAGATTGCAAAGGATTATGACTCACACTGAGTCATCGTGCACAAAAGGGTTAATTTCATCTGACAAAACTCTGTAACCTTTCACATCATTTGTTGGCCAGATGTAGTCAGAATGGAGTATATATTCCACTAGTAACCAAGAAGACTCATTTCTTCCAAATAATTTTTGTTTATTGAATTTTATGCAATAATGACTTAATATTAAAGTGAAGAAGTGGCACAGCTTTGTCATGAAAATAAAGACTATCATCATGCTTGAAAGTCCACTATCATTGTTGGTTATAGTTCAGTGTTTTTCCTGTATTTAATATATGTTTTCTGTGTATATTTGTTTAAGATGAATGAATGAAGGAAATACATTTATTACTGCCAAAAGTGTAACTGTGCATGAAAAAATAAGTCCTAAGAATTTTGGGTGTAAGTTTTAAAAGATCTGACATCCTACCAGTCAAATGGTTCCTGTGTTGTGTCAGCGTGATAAGATGACTGGAGGTTTTATGATTGTGCAATGCCTTCAAGGAAAGTAGACTTGTTGTCTACCCTTAAGTTTTATGAAATGTGGTAGAATAGGCTTGTCATCTACTCTTAACTGTTATGAACTGTGGCAGAAATGGCCTGGTCATCTATCCTTAAGTGTTGTGGAGTGTCGTAGCCTTGCCATTGGCCCCACGCCTTGAAGGAAGTAATATGGGATTGGCTAGTGCAGTATATCATTTTTATGTATCCATCAGTGTTATATGAAGAACCGCATTTGGTTACTTGTTTTCTAATGAAGTGGTTTGGCCATGTGGAGAGGATGGAGGGTGAAAGACTGACGAAGAGAGTGTATGTGAGTGAGGTGGAGGGGGGAAGAAGGAGGGGGAGGCCAAGGATGAGATGGAGGGATGGGGTGGAGAGGTATATGAGAGAGGAGTGTGTGACTTGGGAGCAGGGCAGTGAAATGGCGGGGGACAGGGCGATGTGGAGGTGATTTGTTTGTGGCCACTCCAAACGGGATTGAGGCATCTGGCAATAGATAGATAGATAGATAGATAGAAATTTTTTGTTTCCTGCCAGGTGCAGACTCCAGTCAAGAAGTGTCTGGCCAACCTAGTGTGTGACAAATCAAAGCTGTGATTAGTCTTGTGCTTTATTGGGGAGTCATATCACTTAAAAGATCCATTTTGAATACACACACACACACACACACACACACACACACACACATATGTTATGAATCCATATTAACCCTTTCCTCCACGGTAAGTTTCAGTAAGTTTTCTGGTGCAGGAATTTTCACTACGAAGCCGCCCGGCCGGGGAGCGCGCGCGCGGCAAATTTGAGCAAATTTGAGCGAATGAAACACATTCTTGCCTTATTTTCGCCACCCAAAAATCCATGTATTCCCATTAAACCTATCTCCAGGTATGCATGGATGTTTGTTCTATCTGATAAACATGACCAAAACACAGGAAAACACCAACAAAAAAAGTTATTAGCCCTGGAAGCATGGTCGAGTAAACTTTTTTCACTTCCCAACATCGCCGTTTGAAGGTTTTCCATCATACAGGAAAATGATCTAATTAGTTTTTATAGAGAATTTCATCAGCTTTCTAACGAAACCAATCCGGTTGAGATACGATATATACTTTTCGAGAAAATGGCCAAAAACTGAGAGCCATTTTTGGAAAAATTTCACTGACCTCTGAGAGCAAAGTTTTCCCAGGCACCTTATGTTTTTATTATATAGTAATATGCCCCAATTATCCAGCTTTCCCACTGTGACGGGAAAACCCCATACGCCTCATAGTTCTCGAGTAAATCGAAAAAAGTACTAGGCACTCCGTGCGTGATTGACTTTCGTGATGCGTGCAAGGCGTACGCAATGTTCCCGTCTACGTAACAACGAATTCTTATCAGAAATATTACATATTTATGTATTGTACATATGTAGAATTTCCTGCTCTTCATCAAGGTTCAAACTTGAAATCGATACATCCAATAGTTTCCGAGTAATTGGCAGAGAAACAGAGAGTATTACTACGAGCATTTTTCAATGGTAACAGCCGGGAAGAGACA
The DNA here is from genome assembly GCF_032717465.1 of Coenobita brevimanus. Taxonomy (NCBI): domain Eukaryota; kingdom Metazoa; phylum Arthropoda; class Malacostraca; order Decapoda; family Coenobitidae; genus Coenobita; species Coenobita brevimanus. Next base: position 12,928,939 of record NC_136965.1, on the reverse strand, counting down.
CTCATTTCCACCGTCTTTTCTCGCACAAAACGTAACATAATGCTTACATTTTGGTATTGATCATACGTAGAATTTAGTGATATAGATCATGGTTGTTACAGAAAATCGATAAGTCTAATAGTTTTCGAGTAATTGGCCGACAAAGTGAGGTTAGTACTCCGAGCGCTTGTCACTGATAACAGACGCGAGGAAAAAGAAAAAAACCCTCGCCTTTTACCCCCCAAAACGCTACCAAAGGCTTACATTCTGGTATTGATTACACGTAGAATTTAGTGGTATTGATGATGGTTGTAACAGAAAATCGATAAGTCTAATAGTTTTCGAGTAATTGGCCGACAAAGTGAGGTTATTACTCCGAGCGAATGTCACTGATAACAAACGCGAGGGAAAAAAACATTTCCCTCGCCTTTTATCCCCCAAAACGCTACAAAAGGCTTACATTTTGTTATTGATCATACGTAGAATTTAGTGGTATTGATGATGGTTGTAACAGAAAATCGATAAGTCTAATAGTTTTCGAGTAACTGGCCGACAAAATGATGTTATTACTCCGAGCGCTTGTCATGTCACACTACAACCGCTAGGAACAAAAACATTTCCCTCGCCTTTTACCCCCCAAAACGCTACCAAAGGCTTACATTCTGGTATTGATCTTACGTAGAATTTAGTGGTATTGATGATGGTTGTAACAGGAAATCGATAAGTCTAATAGTTTTCGAGTAATTGGCTGAGAAAGTGAGGTTACTCTTCCGATCGCTACCAACTTTTACACACACTGTTTCTTCCTCGCACACCGGCCTGAAGACTATGCTACTAACTTTTTTTCCCCCTATCTGTACAGACTGTTACATCTTCCATGGATGTTTTTCTCTTGTTATAACCTACTACACATAAACATAACTCTTCTATAGTTACTGCTGTGGAGATTTACTTTCTTTCATATGTGTAATCTGTAGGAGAAAATGGTTATTTGTCTGAAAGTGTGAGAGGTAATGGTAATAGATTATTACATATATCAACAAAATTTGCAGAACTCACTTCCTCCAGGAGTGTTGATCCAGTTAGACCAGGAATTTGAAGATGAGGAGTTATGTAGTGTGTGTATGTGAGCCAGCTTCTCCCTGAGAGTATGAGGCAACGCTACTTTTAGCACACACCACACTCGTTCGTGGAAACTCGCAGCTTGTTTGACGTATATTTCATACAATTCCATACGCATTTACACTATCAGAATCACAATAATTCCAGCCCTAAAACACCGGTAATTCTCCCCTCCCAACTTCAGGTTTGCCCCTTCACAACACTCTGTTTCATGCCACACGTAACGCTTGCTGGCTCCATAATTTCACCAAGCCATCCACAGTATGTTTCACACAATATATATTTATGCCTTGGCTTCATTTATATACGTATTTCCACTCACGCCATACGGCCTACGGGGGGGCGGAGTGGCGAAACCCCGCTACACTGACCATGCGTCTGGCTCCAAGGCCCAACGATTGCTAACGGCCAGAATTGCTTTTCTATACATATATCGACATCCATCGACAATATCACGTCACTATATGTTCACATACAATGTATTATCTCACTGAGTCAATAGGGCCTTTGCCTTGGGCAAGAGGGGGAGAATTATGGACGATTTAAAGGGAACCACGAGCTGTCAAACACCACCGCCTGACTGCTCAACAAACACTGAGGTTGGAGGGAGCGGGCTGAGGCAGATAAGGCAAAGCAGCGTTGCCAATGACTTACCTCAAGAAAGCCTTGGCTACCCTATGACGCACCCAAAAATCACGCAAATCGGCCTATAAGTTTTTTTCTGACAAATATTTTTGTGCCTAAACCACGCGATTCGCGTGACTGTGCCTGGGAGGGTTAAAATTACAAATCATAACAGATAGATAGATAATTAGATAAATAGAGAGAGCTCCAAGCAAGCCTGGGAAAGGGAAATGATCTTGCAAGTTAACTGAGGAAATGCTGACAATACACAGGAAGTAGCAAGTCAGGGGATGATGTAGGTAGTGTGTCAGCGAGATAGCATACGAACAAAGCCTAGTGACCATACACACACATACACACATACTCACACACAGGTTTCTAGAACTTTCCAACCACAGTGTAACACATGTGACACGACCCCTGCTTCACCAGAATTTAGGAGACAGAGCTCAGAAGGAGGCTAGCTATAGAACCGACAGGTGGTAGGGAGAACGAGCCTAGCACATGGGCGAGAGGGAAGAGAGAGAGAGAGAGCGAGAGCGAGACAGGAGGTAGGAGGCAGGACTCTACTTATACTTCACTCGTGTGTGAGAGACTGTTAATATTTCCAAGACAAATAAAAATAGTCCCATACTCATCTTTACCTCTCTTGTCATTGCATGACAAAAAGGGAACGAAGATTATCTACTTACAAAGCTACCCACGTATAACAGGCGCTCGTCCACAAGTCTAATATATATATATATAACTGATCTACAAAACTTCTCTACAAGTTGACTACAAAGTTATTGTGAGATATGGTGGCAGCAAATGTAAAAACCTCATCTACGAATCTACAGTAAATTCCTACAAAATATCAAGATTGAAAACCAAAAAATACCTATCACATCCAACAACTCACAACCAGCTCCTGACAGTATTCTCTCCAACCAGCCCCCTCCGTCTCCCCGATCATCACGCTGATGTAGAGGTGAAGAGGTCACAGGACGCCTTGCCAGTAGTTTAACAGAGTACTGATACAATCATGCAATTTCTACGACGAACCAACGAACTACAACAATCTACAATCAACTACAAGCAACAACTCTACGAATCGTCTGTATAATCTTCTACATGCACCTACAAGTAGTGGCAGTCTTCTTCCTACAACGTGTAAATCACAAGAAAAAAGGACCGAGAATACATCAAGAAAGAAAAAACAAAACAAACAAACGAAGAGTGAGATACGACTCACAACTCACAACCACCAGACCTCACCCTCCTTTCTCTCCTACCCAACCTCCACCGCTGATGCAGGAGTGAAGAGGTCAAGATGACGCGGCAGATATCAAGCCCATATTCACAACTCATCTTATTCACTTATCTTCATTGAAGTTACTCATCGCTACTCATTTACTCACCACAGCTACCAGTGTGGGAAGTCGAGGTCACCATACGTATCAACGTGTGTCTGACACCCCACAACACGTTAATTAACCCGTGAAGGACAACTCTATCACCACGTGCAACACCACTCACACCATTTCTACAACGGTAAAAATTAGTGAGTTACATAGTTACTTCATTTATACAATACACAGTGATAGACATAAAAATGCTGCACAAACATATAAGACTTGCTGTATAATTACAACTTACATACACATACTTACTTCAATTATCTGCATAACTCAAACACTAAATAATCACCAACAATAAATATTCTACACTGTATATATTCATTCAGTTATTATAGCAATTATTTACTACCAATGAGTGTTACCATTTATACCTACATAAAATACGTGTTTCATACATACAGCTATACATTAGTACATCTACAAAGTAATAAAGAAAATATACCATCACAGTTACTCAGTGTGCGATTAAAAGAACTGTATTAAACATTTATTAATTAAGGCTACCTTGTGGAAACTGATAAAATAAATTACAAGGAAAACCAGAAAAAGAAAAAAAACGGCCAACACAAATGACGTTAGCAAGAATGAACATCTTCAACACAATCGTGAAGACAATGATTTCCACACAATGCTGACACATATTGCTCACGATAGGTACAAGTGAAGAACAAGTCAGTGTATATAGTTAATACTGTACATAGTGTATATATATTTTTTATATAAAATAACAAAATATGGGGCTATATATTATAATTCTCAGTAATATCTGTGCAATATAAACTAAATCTTAAAAAAGGGTCCCAAGGGATTTAACCAGCAATTATGCAACCATGAACAACACAGAAAAAGCATAGACAAACGAAGAAAAACAAACTATAGAAAATCAATACATACAAAAAAAAAAAAAATGAAAGAAATAGAGTAAGATCACATAACAAACAAATGAAAATAAGCGTAGGTGTTACTACAAGTGCCAAAATACCACAAACTCCTTCTATAAGTGAAACAAAAAGCAAACGGTTGTCTCCACAAGCTAGTGGCATGGCACATCATATCATTGACCGCAGTATGACCGGATTCAATGTCAGGACTGCAATTATTACAATTATGTAACTACAAACAATATGTAACAATTATGTAATGACAAACGATTGCATTATATTACACTTGTTACAATTATGTAACTACAAACGATATGTAAAAATTATGTAACGACAAACGATTGCATTATATTACACTTCCTACAATTATGTAATGACAAACAATATGTAACAATTATGTAACAGTTGCATTAACAAGATGTAACTTTTATGTAACTTTAACTACAGTTATAAGGCCAAGACACTTATGTAACAGTTGCGTTAACAAAATGTAACTACAATTATAAGGCTAACACAGTTACGCATTACCACAATATTATGTAACAGTTCATAAAATATTACAATTATATATTACTACAATGTAACAGTTACAATACAATTATGTAACAATTCACAATGTTACAATTATGTATTACCACAATGTTACTACAATATTATGTAAAGTCATACAATTATACCACAATTCTGTACTACCAGTATCACCATACAAGTTAGGTGAAATATTAGACATTACTAAAGAGATAACTCAACATGTAATTTAATAACCTAGCAGTATTACCATTGCACAATTATATGCGTATGTCTGTTATACATACACATCTTACAAAATGTCATACAACAACCATTGCATTTATTCAAATATGTATACAACTTGTTTAAAATGTAATATTACTAGATCATTGCAATTTACTATGAATATTGTATGTGTATAATATTATAATCAATATTATGTACTAAAAGATTAGCATATGTTAATAATGATTGCTGACAGAGGACCTTCAGCGGCATGGCCGAGCAATGTTATGAATCCATATTATAATTACAAATCATAATAGACAGATAGATAAATAGATAAATAGACAGAGCTCCAAGCAAGCCTGGGAAAGGGAAATGATCTTGCAAGTTAACTGAGGAAATGTTGACAATACACAGGAAGTAGCAAGTCAGGGGATGATGTAGGTAGTGTGTCAGCGAGATAGCATACTAACAAAGCCTAGTGACCATACACACACATACTCACACACAGGTTTCTAGAACTTTCCAACCACAGTGTAACACACGTGACACGACCCCTGCTTCACCAGAATTTAGGAGACAGAGCTCAGAAGGAGGCTAGCTATAGAACAGACAGGTAGTAGGGAGAACGAGCCTAGCAACATGGGCGAGAGGGAAGAGAGAGAGAGAGAGAGCGAGAGAGAGACAGGAGGTAGCAGGCGGGACTCTACTTATACTTCACTCATGTGCGAGAGACTTTGTTAATATTTCCAAGACAAATAAAAACAGTCCCATACTCATCTTTACCTCTCCTGTCATTGCATGACAAAAAGGGAACGAAGATTATCTACTTACAAAGCTACTCACGTATAACAACCACTCGTCCACAAGTCTAATATATATATATATATATATATATATATATATATATAAATGATCTACAAAACTTCTCTACAAGTTACTACAAAGTTTTTGTGAGACATATACTGTACAAACATGCATTTATATACAGTGTGTCCCACCATCAACCCAATGACTATGATCATCAGACAGTAATTAAGCATGGAGAGACAGAATGCCATGTGTTGTAAATGGCATTTCTTGCTCTACAAATGTTTCCTTTAACCCCTACACCGCGGGCATGTTTACCGATGTTTTGCATGTGCCGCGGGGTTATTCGGGCTCCGACAGACTCTCAAAAAATATTTGCCAAAAATCAGTTATTAGTCCTAGAATATTAAAATTATATATGCTTATGGCACATACCTTCAGCTTTCTCCTGGAATGTTTATTGAGCCTTCATCGGTTACCGTAGGACTTGTGGAGACCTCTGAAGTTGGGTAACGAAGTCTCCACTTTACACTTCCCGACAACCCGTAATATGATTACCACAGCCAGATATTAACACTGTAAACACTACTCTATGATTTTCAAGTAGTTTGGGGTCCATACTCCAAAAAAAAACCCACTGTGAAAGCAATGAAAATCATGAGCACGTCTGACCGTCGCACTTGCGCTAGTTCGCTCTTGGTACTCTGTCATTTATTATTCATAAAACCCCTCACACTTTATATTTCTATTACTATAGAACACTTATATATATCTGGAGTCTTTATCCATAAGTTTCCTTCAGTAGTATTAGTTTATTGTCACTGTAGGGATTCAATTTCTTTCATTAAAATACGTAGCATTCACTTTCTCGTCCTGTATACTAGCATTGAGAGTGAATGTCACTTTCATCTTCACTCTCATAACTCATAGTATTCTGACATGCTAGAGTGAAACTTTCACTTTCATTACTCCTAGGGTATATACTCGTATTCTTATAATACTACTCATTTACATTTCTATTTACGTTCTCTATTTTATTTACGTTATTTACATTTCTATTTTATTTACACTGTGTTATGCACTGTCACTTGAAGTAACTTATAAAACTATTTTCCATTGTTCACGTATATTTACATTCATTACTTTCACTTGCTGTTTACACATTATTTACACATTATTTACAATTCCACTTGCACTGTTTTACTCAATAGAAAGATCGTAGTCACTCTTTTGTCAATTGTCAGCCCCTTACCTCTTTCCACACGTGGTTTAGTAGGGGGTAAAGGTCACAGGGCCCTTTGCATGGGGGTGAAAAAGTCCCTGAAGTCAGCAAGACGAAACAGACGTACCTCCACTTCGGAAGATGAGAGTAAACTGATAAGGGAGGGCCGGGTGGAGGCCTACTTAGGGGATATTCAGTACTACCAATGTTAGCTCTTGAAACAGCTATGTATAGCACTGAAATGATTGGCAGGAAATCTAGACAATACATTATAAATTAGGTAGTTCCAGGTGAATGTAAATATCACTTAGGCTTCTCCCTTCCCTCCTTATATGTATATTTATTATGAAAATAGATTATTCGGCATATTTCAAGGGGAAAAAACAGCGAAAATTAGCGAACGAGTGCACATGAGGTGTTGTCAGGTGATAATTAGCCAATTCCAGGTGTATGGCACTCTCACTTACTTTATTTCTTTCTTGTATATATTATTTGGTATAAGAATAGGGTATAGGGCTTATTTCAATGGATGAAATCAGTGAAAAATTCCAGGGAAAATTTACTCAGCATAGCATGGCCGGGCAGGCGAGTGGATAGGGTAATGGAGGGGGGGTAGGGAGGGAAGTCAAGAACGGGGAGAAATGGCTACATTGTCAACAATGGATGGGAGTACAGATGAGATTAGGAGTGCTGACTAGTGTTGGACATTGGCAGTACTGATAGATGATATAAACCCACACTTGGAAGCCTGGGTGAATTCAAAATAACACAGAATCACAAAAGCGACGCCCCGCGGTATGACCCCTTGCTCCCAAGCGTCACGAAAGTGATGCGCAGCGGTTAAGGGGTTAAGTTATTCAAGGCCTTTTGGAAGTAGCAAGAATGAAGGTTTGGACTGAATTATTATAAACTTCCTTCTTGAGACGTCACCCATGTTTCGCAGACTGTTCACTGCAGAAGACGATACTGGTATGTGTTTCTGCCAGTGATTTTTTTTTTTTTGTGGCCCCCAATTTTTGATACATACATGTAGATTTATGCAAAGGGATTCTGGGGCTTGAGTGGCGACTAAATGAGAGTGTGGTCCCAGTCATGTTGACGCAAATCGTGTGAAAAAGCAGAAAAACGCCGTCAAAAGAAAAGTTTTTGGACGATGTGCATCAAATTTGGACATGTTCTAGTGGCAGCATTCCTCCTCTGAGGTAAAGGCAACACTGTAGAGCCTCCCAGGAGGCTCGTAGCAAGAAACCTCAGTTGATCACAAGGGGCCAGGCTGTGAAGTTGCGTCGTTTGTGCTGTCCTTCTAAATCGCCCTAATTCTGCCCCTCCTGCCCAAGTTGAAGCTCCAATGGACTGAGTGTGACAATATATTATTTCTGAGCATAATTTCAAGTGATTTTGTCAATGGAACATTGATATATATCTTGAGAAGATATGGTCACCGTTATCAGTCGTTAGGCCTAGGGGCAAGACACATGTTCACTGTAGCGAGGTTTTGCCACTCTGCGTCCCCTGGGCCCTATGCTGTGACTACATATACATATATGAAAAAGCCAGTGCCTAAACTGTATGGTGTGCAAAAGCTATAGTGACTTGCTTTGTGATATTTTGGAACTAGCATGCATTATGTACACCATAGCCACAGTGTGGAATGGGCAGGCGTTACCTGTACACTGTAGTCAGGAAGGGAAAATTAGAGGTGTTTAGGGATGGCTATTGTGATTGTCATACTGTATATGCATCTGAATTTGTGTGAAATATAAGGCCGATATGCTGTGAGTGTTCGTGAAGGAGTGTGCTGTGTGCCAGCATAGTGGTGCATTGTAAATCCTGAGGCGAAAGTGCTGCATCACGGTCACGTTGTATTGTAGTAAGGAAAGTAAATAATTGTGGAGGTAGGAGTGGAATAATTGTGGTAGTCATGTATTTGCGTATAATTTAGGGTAAAATGTACTTGAATTGAGTGCAAGTGTTGGTGAAGGGATAATTTTATGGTGCGTAGTGTAAGTTAGCAATACCTTAGCGGCAGTGAAGGGGTTCCAGATCAAACAGGTATACTAGTGTATCTTTAACCCCTAAGCAGGGTTGTTTTGGAGCTCCTTGTGTGTCCTGCGGCGATATTTGCGCTCTGACAGACTTTGTAAAAATATTTGCCAAAAATCAGTTAATAATCCTAGAATATTATAATTAAACATGCATATGGCACATACCTTTAGCTTTCTCCTGGGATGTTTGTTGAGCCTCCGTCGAGTACCGTAGGACTTGTGGAGACTTCTGAAGTTGGGTAATGAAGTCTCCACTTTACACTTCCCGACACTCCGTAATATGATTACCACAGCCTGATATTATCACTAGAAACACTATTCTATGATTTTCAAATAGTTTGAAAACCATGCTCCAAAAAATAAAATACCTTGAAAGCAATGAAAATTATGAGTGTGGACCAGCTTCCCACTTGCGCTCATTCGCCGCTGGTATTCTGTCATTTATTATTCATAAAAACATTCACGCTTTATATTTCTGTTACTATATAACACTTATATATATCTGCAGTCTTATCCATAAGTTTCCTTCAGTAATAGTAGTTTCTTGTCACTGTAGGCATTCAATTTTTCTTTCAGTAAAATACGTAGCATTCACTTTCTCGTCCTGTATACTAGCATTGAGAGCGAATCTGTCACTTTCACTTTCACTTTCATAACTCATAGTATTCATGCATGCTAGAGTGAAACTTTCACTTTCATTACTCCTAGGGTATATACTTGTATTCTTATATTACTACTCATTTACATTTCTATTTTCATTGTCTATTTTATTTCCATTATTTACATTTCTATTTTATTTACACTGTGTTATGCACTGTCACTTGCAGTAACTTATAAAATTATTTTCCACTGTTCACTTATATTTACATTCATTGCTTTCACTTGCTGTTTACACATTATTTATACATTAATTACATTTCCACTTGCACTGTTTTAGTCACCAGAAAGATCTTAGTTACTGTCCATCATTTTCATTGATAAATTAGCCAGTTCACGTTCCACAGCAGTCACTTAGCCCTTTACCCCTTTCCACACGAGGTTTAGTAGGGGTAAAGGTCACAGGGCTTTTTGCATGGGGCTAAAAAGTGGCGGAATTGGGCAGGTGCGAATCCAACGTGGTTTCACGTTGAAAGACGACAGTAAACTGAATGGTGTGGTGGCCTAGGGGCAATGAAAGGCTGCCAATGTCAGCGTGGTGACAGCTGCTAATATATACGCTATGAAATGATTGGCAGGAAATCTAGACAATACATAATAAATTAAGTGGTTCCAGGTAAATGTAAATATCACTTAGGCTTCTCCCTTTCTTTCTTATATATATATTTTTATTACGAGAACAGATTATACAGCATATTTCAAGGGGAAATAAACAGGAAAAATTAGTGAACGAGTGCACGTGAGGTGTTGCCAGGTGATAATTAGCCAATTCCAGGTGTATGGCACTATCACTTACCTTATTTTTTTTTTTTTGTATATATTATTTTGTATAAGAATAGGGCATAGGGCTTATTTCAATGGATGAAATCAGTGGAAAATTCCGGGGAAGATTTACTTAGCACAGTGTGGCCAGCCAGGCGAGAGGAGAGGGTAATGGAGGGAAGGTAGGGAGGGGAGTCAAGAATGGGGAGAAATGGCTAAATTGTCAACAATGGATAGGAGTACAGATGAGATTAGGAGTGCTGACTAGTGTTGGACATTGGCAGTACTGATAGATGATACAAGCCACCACTTGAAAGCCCAGGCGAATTCAAAATAACACAGAATCACAAAAGTGACGCCCCTCGGTATGATCCCTTGCTCCCAAGCATCACGAAAGTGACGCCCCTCAGTTAAGGGGCTGTTTTTTAAATCTAAATAAAAGGTCGTAGTGTTAATCTGAATGAAATACGTAAATTCGTTCAAGCCCCTGTCTCTCTCTCTCTCTCTCTTTCTCTCTCGCTCTCTCTCTCTCTCTCTCTCTCTCTCTCTCTCTCTCTCTCTCTCTCTCCACCCACGTTTACAAGGACCACCCTCTTCCTCTCTCTCTCCCTCCCAAATACCCTCCTACTCTCTCCTATCCTCCTCTCTTCCTCTCTCTCCCACCTGCTACCTCTCTCTCTCGCTGCCCCACCCCATCCAGCCCCACCCTACACTAGCCAGGGTCATCGCGGGGCATCTTGGTAAGGGCGGCAGGCAGCCATTACCACACCCCAGCATTCCCCCCCCCCCACACGCAACCATTGCACCCCCCCTCACCTGCCTCACTTCTTTGCCTGCCGCTCTGCCTGCCTCATTTCCATCCACTGCCTCATCTCCCTGATGCTCTTATTCCTATCTGCCTTCTGCCTTAACTATCTCCTACTTTGTCTTTCTCTGTCCTGTCTCCCACCCCACCGTCTCTCTCTCTCTTTCTCTCTCTCCTATTTGTCTGTTCCTTTGTTTCTGCTCTCTCCCTGCCTCTCCCTGCCTCCCTTCATATCTTAACTCTCCACTACCTCCCTGCTCTCCCTTCACCCTACGTCAGGCTGCTTCCCTTTCTCTCCCTCCTCTCCCAGCTCTCCTTAACTCCTCACCGCACCTCACCCAGCCCTTTCCTACATCTCTGTTTCTCCCTTCAGCCTCCCCTGGTCTAACTCACTCCCTTCTATCATTAACCTCACCCCCTACTTCTCCTCCCCTCCCCTCCCCTCTCCCGTGCCCACCTCCCTGTCTTCATCCCCCCTGCCTTTTTCACCCCCCTGCCTTTTTCACCCCCCTGCCTTTTTCACCCCCACCTCCCTTTTCCCACTGGTCCCTCTCTGCCTCCCTGCCTCTCCTATCTGTCTACTTCTGCCTGCCTACTCTCCCCTCTCTCTATCCACTTCTCTGCCATACCCTTCTGTCTCACTTTGCCCCCTGTTCTCATTTGACCCCCCCTTCTCTCCCCCCTCCCCAACATCTCCGCAGTTTCTTCCTGCCTTGCCTTGTAAGGACTCCCTATTATAATAATACAACTCATAAACAGATAGACAGATAGATAGACGGAATAGATAGATAGAAGCACCAAGCCAGGGTGTGAGATAGGTAGTGTATCAGCGAGATTAAAGCAAAAGAAAAAAAAGCTTGCAACTCTTAACGTGAAGGAATGCTGGTCCTGCACCGGAAGCTGTACATACACACAGACATACAGTGTTCTAGCTGTTTCCACGACAGTATAGCACACGTGACACGACCCCTACTAAACGAGAATGTAGCAATCAGAGCTCAGAAAGAGACGGCCATAGAACCGGCAGGTAGTGGAGAGATCAAATAACAAGAGGGGTCCAACTAGACTTAGTATATTAGGTCTCTTGTAATACATACACTGCTCAACTTAGACTTTCTCTGAAGATAATAAATCAAGATCAACTCCCTGTATTCATCTTTAACTCCTCCTGCTCTTCGATTACCAAAATAACTTTAACCAAAACTCAAGACTTACATATTACACGACTAAAGAGTTATATTTTTATATAAATGGTGGCTACGAAGTTCCAACAATAAATGGTGGCAGTAACGATCGACTCTACGCCTACAAACCATCATTTCTACAAAAGCAGGTGAAACTGTAACCAACATCAGCTCCAGTTCTACAACTGATTATACATTACTACAATTCTACGATCAAGTAACCACAAGCGAAGAACGAGTCTACGAGTTTACGAGTCTATGAGTCTAAGAGCCTACGAGTCTACGAGCATACAGTAGCAACGACGAGTTATGAGTGAGAATCAACAAGCTCTACGATTAACTACAAATAACAAGTCTACAAGACAACTCTATAATCTTCTTCATGCAACTTCAAGCACCAGCAAGAAGAATAAAAAGAGTAAATGAAAAGCAAGAACAAAGCAACACGCACTAGAACTTTCCGCTCTCTCCTACCACCCCACTACCTCCACTACTGATGCAGGTCAAGACGACGTGGCAAACATTAGAGCCACATTTATAACACATCTCACTCACCTTCCCTCACTCAGGTTACTCATCGTTACTTAGTTACTCACCATAGCTACCAGTGTGGGAAGCCAACATCACCATGTGCATCTGCTGAGATGACGTCACCATGCATGTTCACTGAGACGATGCCACGCCAATCAACATGTGACTGACACCAGGTACTTCCCACCCACTACTTATTACTCATTAATTATATAGCTCCTACTCCTACTCATTTATTTCCACAGTATTAAGTGGGAATTCGACGTTCTATGGTGAGGTTCGCCTGTGAGTACAGCTGTTAACCACTACATTCATCAGGCCATGGAATTTCCTGAGTAATATCGTCCATCAACACAGCCCTAGAATAATCGAGAGGAGATCTTCATTCAACTCTGCATTTATCTTCCGAGATCGACTGCTGCTTTCGTCTCGCCTCTCCGAGTGACCATCTGTATCAAGTGGGTGTAATTATACTTACTCATTTCTTCTCAGTGTTTAAATTAAGTACAATCACCTCCTTTACTTATTTATATATATATACACTTATACACTCACTATCTATCATTCATTACAACTCATTTACTCATCTATTTAGTTAGGACATAAACAAGAGACATTTCATTACAACATACCTTAGCAACATGAATTATTTTTAGCTGAGTGATATGACAGGAATATTTTCACCTCAACCCGTGTTAGTACCAGATGATACACAGTTAGTGCCCACTGTGGATACACAATTAGGAGAGCACCAGGGCAACACACCCACCCTACAAAATTCACCGCAAACTAGCAATAAAGAAACAAATACCTCAGTTCTAGATGATAATGATGATGATTGGCAAACCCCCTTCGATGTAGCGAGTGAGGACTTAGTCTCTTACTTGCATTCCTATGAAAATATACTTAACAGAGTTCATCGTTCAGGGAACACTTATTCCACTATTCACTCACACAACGATAAACAAGTCCCAGTTAAATTAACATAGCAACCAGTGAAAATGAATACCACAGATGAAACATCTCCAACTAATGTTTACGTCTACCATGAAGATAACACTGCCCCGAAATTCTCTATCAAAGAAAAAGACCGTATTGATGTCATTTCACTGGTTAATCAATGCGAACAGATCTTCATAAAAAGGCACATTACAGATGAACAAGAGAAAATTGCTATTTTTTACTCTTGCATTAGTCAGGAAAGATGTCCAGCAGGAAACTTGCTTAGGTCAGACAAGCTTCTCCGAGCTAAGACATATGATGAATTTAAAACTGAATTTTTGAAGAAATTTTCTGGAGGTATGAACTTTTTGCCAGGTATAATCCCAGAATTTCATAATACTGTAGATCTTGTAAGGGAACACACTACAATTCATGTGTTCAGTGAAATAACTGCTGATGTCTCCACGATCAAAAGAACATTATTAGCTACCTTAGAAAACTCAAACTGGATAACAGGAGTTGGAAAGATGTCCCCAGACCTCGTCCTGGACATCATTGGTTATATAGCTCCCTTGTGTAAATTACCTGAAAGGACCCTCAAAATTGCCAAGATGATAGCGCACACCCCAGGTATGTGCTTACTAGACTTAATGAATGAGGTAGAGATGCAGTGTAGCAAAGCAGGAGTGATCGAAACACAATCACATTCTAGCAGAATGAGAGTGCCTGAGACAGTATCAGCTGTGAAAACAGCTACAACTACCCCAAACAGAGAACAAAATCAATTGCGACCCGAAAGCAGGCAGAACAAACAACCAAATGCGTCGAGACTACGATCACAAACACCAGGCTACAGGCAGATTCGTAAGTTTTCACGCAATCCAAGCAGATCTCGCGCCACAGACACCACTAAATATGGGAAGTCATCACGTAGATCACAGTCAGGAGATAGGTCCATTCTATGTCATTATTGTGCAAAACCAGGACACACAAAGAATGAATGCTTTATCAAAACAAAACAGGATAGACAAAAGACACAAGGATTTAGTCCCTACTGTGGGCATCATTGGTGCCAAGGGCACTGGACCAGTAACTGCAAAACAGTAGAAAAATTAGTGTCAATTTTCAAATTGGGGGAAGACCAAGTCACGACAAAAAACTAACAAAAGTAAAGAAATGCAAGTCTAAAATTCACATAGGAGGCATGTTGGGAAATGAGTGTATCTTGATACCAGCTTTATGTGAGGATGAAAACGTTTCCTTATTTTTAGACACAGGCTCTCCAGTGAACTTAATATCACAAGAAGAAATAAATAGAATTTTTAGAAATAAAAAGTAACTTTTTTGGAAGAATCTGGTTAGACTGATATACATTAGATGGCAAACGAATCACAGTAAAAGGTATGATACGGTTAAGCATCAGTTTCACAGAGATTACAAGACCAATCTCTGCATTTTTTATATCGTTGAAAACTTAGCAATTAAAGCTCATGTTACTGGGCTTATCATGCATGAGAACAGAGAAAATAACGTTACTCCCACAAATGAATGGAATAGACTTTGATAATGGATTCATAGAGGAAATACCATCAGAGTCCTCTCCGATTAGTAAAACAGAACCAAAAAGATTTGATAATATTAAAAGCTTAAACAAACATACACAAACAGATGAGTGTATAGATCCACTCACACACCCCACCAGCCTCCAGGACTAGTATCCCAGGTAACGGTACTGATTTATCAGTTTTTCCCGCCCATCTCACCAATGATTTAGTTATACCACGTAACTCCTATATGAAAGTTACCATAAAGAGCAAGTTACGGAATAGTACTGTTCTTGTCTTAGAAGAATTATGTAAAGTAAAAGGATTGTCAATAGAAACGCATTATTTCAGATGAATGACGAAGGGCAAACTCAGATATTTCTAAATAATCACATGAATGGGGAAGTACAATTGAAAAAGGGGACTTGTATAGTTAATATTGAAAAATGTCCCGCCCCTGTAATGGAAATAGTTTTAGCTGGAGTGGCAAGTGAGATAAAATCTAAGGATAGAGAAAACATAAAAGAGAATTTAATTCACTCATGAAGAAAATGATTTGTTAACCCTGTTGGAAAAACACAGGGACACCGTGGCATTACCCAGAGAACAATTACGGTGTACTAACCTGATTAATCACAAGATTAATATGCACCCATATACACCACCAATTTTCGTACCTGCCTACCGAATCCCACAATCTCAGCGTACACTTGCAAATCAGTATGTCGATGAAATGATAATATTTGGAATTATTGAGCCATCAGTCTCCCCGTGGAATGCCCCATTATTCTTCGTGCCCAAACGAAATGGAGAAATGCGTGCGGTAGTAGATTACTGTAAACTAAACAATCACACAGTCCCAGACAGATTTCCCATGCCATTGCTAAGCGACATCCTACAGAATATTGGACTAGAAAATAATGTATTTTCTACGATCGATTTGCTAAGTGGTTATTATCAAATTCCTGTAGATCAGGAGTCACGTAAATACACTGCCTTTTCCACAAATAGCAGACACTATCAGTATAGAAGGATGCCCATGGGACTGAGGACAGCCCCGGGCACATTCCAGCGTCTTATGAATTATTTTATTGTCCGGAATTTTAGGACAAGGAATATTTGTTTATCTTGACGATATTATCATCGCAACGAAAGATATCACAGAACATCTCCAGAAATTAGACCTACTCTTACAAAAGCTTGGTGATGCTGGTTTAAAAATTAAGTTTTCTAATTGCAAATTTTGCTTTAAGGAAATAAATTTCTTAGGCCACAGATTAAGTTCTAAAAGTATTCACACCACTGACGACAAAATACAGGCAGTGAGAGACTTTCCTGAACTCACTACGAATGACGAAGTTACACAATTTTTAGGTCTAGCTAGGTACTATAGGTCATTTGTACAACAATTCTCTCATATAGCCTTTCCTCTGTTCCAACTACTCAAAAAAGATGCTGTATTAGAGTGGGGAGAAGAACAAAAACAAGCATTTAACAAATTAAAAATTAAACTAACAAATGCACCATGTTGGCTTATACAGATTTCACAAAACCATTTATTATTTGTACAGATGCATCAGTTAAAGGATTAGGGGCTGTATTGATGCAAGAAGATAAAAGAGGACAGAGTCAACCAACTGCATTTGCCAGCAGACAAATAAAAGGTGCAGAGAAAAATTATTGCACTACAGACTTAGAGGCACTTGCAGTGGTTTTTGCATTACAAAAGTTTCGGGATTTGGTATATGGTTACGAAATAGACTTATTCACCGACCATAAACCGCTAGTGGGTATGTTTAAAGAAAAACTTCTCTGTGGGAGGAGAGCAAGATTGAAATGTACAGTCGAAAACTACAATGTACACATTCATTATATTCAAGACAAAATGAATCTCGTAGCCAACGCAGTATCTAGGAACCCGGAAACAATTCAGGTCGCGGCATTAGATCTCAAAGGAGACATCCCAAACTACGATGAAATTCCAAAAGCACAAAGACTTGATCTAACATGGTGTGGAGTACAACTCTCATGTGTGGGGAGGCTCCCCACATACAGCTCTTCTCAATAGGGTGGAGTCAAAGCCTTTTCGTCTCATTAACTCTCCTCCTCTTACTGACTCCCTTCAACCTCCGTCTCTTCGCCGCACTGTTGCATCTTTATCTCTTTTCTATCGCTACTTTAATGGTCACTGATCCTCTGAACCGTCTGCTTGCGTTCCTCCACCTCTATGACGGGTCCTTAGCACCTGTCTGGCAGCAAACTCTCATCCCTTTTCTGTCCAACTCTCTAAAGCAATAGTTAACCGCTACTCCCAGTCTTTCATTTATGCAACAGGTCAGCTCTGGAACTGTCTCCCTCTGTCTGTATTTCCTGCTGCCTATGATCTCCAGTCTTTCAAACGCAGTGTGTGCAGGCATCTCAAAATGATCGGATCTTGAATTTTGCTCTCTATTGTATTTTGTTTTTCTCTTGGAGAGAACTGTTACTGCAGGCTCATGGCCTTTGGTTCCTTCTTCCTCGCATAAAAAAAAAATACAAGTTAGAAAGTAGAGATGACATTCAATTACCCAAACTACATGTACCACTAGAAGAATCCTCAATTATCAATAATACCTTATACAAGATCAACCCAGAACAACCAAAATGCCAAAGAAATAATAACCAACTTGTAGTACCTAATGACATGGTACCTCAAGTATTACGAACGATACACGATAGCCCACATGCAGGACACCCTGGAAAGGATAGGACATTCAAACAAGCCCAGTTTTTATAATACTGGCCATCATTATGAAAAGATATAAACAATCCTATAGACAGATGAGAATCATGTGCAAAACACAAAGGATACCCAATTTCACCTGCACCGATGGGTAATTACCCTGTACCACATCAACCATGGGACGTTGTCGCTGTTGATTTACTCAAGATGCCATTATCATACAATAACAACCAATACCTATTAGTAGCAACGGATCATTTTTCCCGTTATGTAATTTTAGCCCCAATTAATGATAAAACAGCAGACACAGTAGCAAAGGCAATAACAGATAATGTGATATGTCGCTTTACTACCCCAAAGGTACTAATAAGTGATAATGGAGGAGAATTTAATTCTGATATCTTACAAGAAATATGTAAACAATACAATATCAAAAAGGTTAACATTTTAGCCTATCACCCAGTATCTAATGGGTTAGTAGAGAGACAAAAAAAAAGTACTAGATGTACTACGACACATTCTCATAGAAAATTATGCAAGCTGGGATGATTGGATTCCTAGAGTAGAAGCCTCAATTAATGGATCTATATATAAATACATAGATGACACACCACATTTCATTATACTGTATATGGGACAGATAAAAAAACTACCATATGAGATTGTAGATGGTCAAAATCTACCCATATACAACTACGGTTATTACTCTAAACTCCTTTTACGTGAATTCCAGGACATACATAAAATAGTCAAAAACAATTAACGATGTCCAAGGAAGAAGTGACGGAGGCATTTAATAAAAAGGCAAGAGACTCGCCTATCAGCTTAGGAAACATTGTCTATGGTATCATTCATACGAGAGACAATAAATTATCCCCGAAATTTGAGGGGCCATACGGAGTTATTAACATCAAAGCAAACAAAGTTTCAATTAGGTCACTGTCAAGTGGCGAAGAGAAACAAGTTCATATTGACTATTTAAAACGAGTTTCAAGGGAACTATCCAATAATTATACAGCCTTGGATACAACCGAACAACCGAACGTAACTCATGAAACCAATCAAGAAAACAACAATAATTACAAAAATAAATTGAAGTCATATACCAAATAAACATAGGTGCAACTGTTCCAGTAAAATCTACAGTACATCATTTACGAGATTTAAATATCGATTTAAACTCCGTCTATAAATGAAAGAATAATAACACTTTGGTCATCATCAACATCAACACAGACACCGAACTCATCATGGTCTCCAAGAGACGGAACACTGTCACTTTCGCCAGTGAATCAACGATTGAACGAAAGTGCCGCACGTCCTTACATGCTATTCACCTTTGTCCTGTGTACATTATCACGTTTCAGCCTACTGATATAGTCCCTTGTGAAATGGCTATCATAAGAAATCACAATATTCATAATCATTTCAACTTCACTTTTGCTCAAGATAAGCTTGTACACCATCAACGCATCGGACACTCACAGTTTTTTTTATTTCCCTCATAACACATCAGTTTACATAGTCTGTTCAGATATACCACCATCTCATACTTCAGCATCAGGATTATACATAGCACCAGACTACTGTGCGGTATTTACACCATGTCCACTTTATCCACCATCAATCACTACGCCATCCTCAATCATACACACAAACATTTCCACCCACTGCCTAATATGGACTTAAACATGAGCACAAGTATTAAGTTGACGTCACCTAAGTTTGAAACTATGCAACTGATCAATGAAACAATGAACCCCTGGGAAGATTTGAGTTTGAGTATGTTCAACCCATATTATGTGTATAGCCCAGCACCTACTGTCTTTATAATCTTCTGTATTGTATTTGCAGTAGTGCTGTTCGCAATGCGCAGAATGCATGCAAGAATTGCAAATTTGGAGTCAGTATTTAGTGGGGGTAGAGTAAGCATTCCAGTTAAGCCCCCTGAATGAAGTGTACATAATATATTGTATATAATATTCATTTTATATATATATAAAAAAAGGATGACACATGATATAGAAGTATACCAGTATCATTATCTCTATATGAAATATTAATAGCTCTTACCATAATCTTAACTTTGAACTATTTTTTTCTGCATATATGCATTTTACTGTTATACATACACATCTTACAAAATGTCATACAAGAACAAATTTAATCATATTGCATTTGTTCAGTTATGTATACAACTTGTTTAAAATGTAATATTACTGAATCATTGCAATATTAACATGAATATTATATCTGTACAATGTTATAATCAATGTTACGTATTAATAAATTAGCACATGTCAATGATGATTGCTGTCGAAGGACTGCCAGCTCGCATGACCGAGTGATGTCAGGACTCCGTATTATAACAATACAACTCATAAACAGACAGACATAGATAGCTAGATAGATAGAAGCACCAAGCCAGGGTGTGAGATAGGTAGTGTATTAGCGAGAATCAAGCAAAAGGAAAATAGCTTGCAACTCTTAATGTGAAGGAATGCTGGTCCTGCACCGGAAGCTGTACATACACACAGACATACAGTGTTCTAGATGTTTCCACGACACTATAGCACACGTAACACGACCCCTGCTAAACGGAAATGTTGCAATCAGAGCTCAGAAAGAGGCTGGCCATAGAACCGGCAGGTAGTGGAGAGATCAAATAAGAAGAAGGGTCCAACTAGACTAAGTATATTAACTCCCTTGTAATACATACACTGCTAAACTTAGACTTTCTCTGAAGATAATAAATCAAGATCAACTCCCTGTATTCATCTTTAACTCCTCCTGCTCTTCGATTACAAAAATAACTTTAACCAAAACTCAGGAGTTAAATATTACATGACTAAAGAGATATATATATATATATATATATATATATATATATATATATATATATATATATATATATATATATATATATATATATATATATATATATATATATATGGTGGCTACGAAGTTCCCCCCTCCCCGCCACACACTGCCTACTTGCCTGCATAAACACACACACACACACTACCTCTGCTTCCTTCTCCTACTTCCACTCATCTTCTAATCTTTATTCCTTCTCACAAATCTGCTCTTTTTTTTTTTTTTTTTCTTATACTTAATTTTCTTCCCTTCATTCTTCCTTCGCATCTCCTCACTAAATTTTCTCCAAAATCTTTCTCAATATTTTCCCTAACCCCCTTGATCGTGTTGTGTCCCAACATTTCCTTTCTCCTTTTTCTTATCTTGGCTCATTTTAATATCCCCTCCTTTCTCATTTCACTCATCCAGCTACTTTCCTACATCCTCCCCTCTCACTGACCCCCTTCCCCTTCCCCCTACTTCTCCCCCCCACCTGCCTCCATCCACACACTTACCAATCCAATTTACCTGTCTTTCTTCCAAGTAAGCTGAAAAAATAAACCACCGATTTCAGTTTGTTAAGAGCCTGGGTGAATATCACCCCCTGGGCCCTATCTCTTATCAGGGGCACCGTTAGCTCGCCCCTGGTGGCTAACGAAGGGAGAGATAAAGAGAGATAAGGGAGGAAAAGATGGAAAGTCAGGATATTGATAGTGGGTGAAGTTTGTTGACTGTTGTCACTGATAGGAAAAGAGAGGATCAGGAGGAGAAGGAAGAAGGAAGAAAAGGGTTAAGGAGAGATGAGGAGGAAGGGAAGGAAAGGAGAGAGGGGACAAGGAGAAGAGGAAGGAGGAAGAAAAGGAAGAGGGAGGAAAAGGTCAAGGAGATATGAGGAAGAAGAGAAGGAAGAAAAGAAGTTGAGGGAGAGATGAGGAAGAAGAAATAGAAGAAGGAGGAAAAAAAGGTTACTGAGAGAAGAAAAGGAAAGGAAAGAAGACGAGGGAGAGATGAAGAGGAAAAAAAGGATGTGGGATGAAAGGTGAGGGAGAGATGAAGAGACAGGGATGGAAAGGAAAGAAAAGAATCAGGAGGAGAAGGGGAAAGAAAAGAAAGAAGGAGGAAAAAGTCTGGGAGAGATGAGGAGGATGAAAAGGAAAAGGAAGGAAATAATAATAATAATAATAATAACTAGAATTCTCTGTCTTACAGACAGTCACTAGTCTCCATCTACTGTTTCTTACGATGGCCTTGACCAGATTGGAGAGATCTGGATTTTTTCTGTCAGCATTGGCCCATACAAGGACACATAACCTGGGCCATTCAGACTCCTTGTGCAGGTCATATTGAAATCTCCAGTAGACAAGACCAACTTATCTCGTTCACAACATAATACTGATATGACTTTCTGACTTGCCCATCCATTGCACGTAAAAGATTTGGAAGTTTTGTTCTATCAACAATGGTCCATGCCAGGGTACATAACCTGGACCCTTCAGATTCCTTGCATAGTCTCCAATTCTCCTGGAATCGTTGCGAGAATCTGAGGTGGGAGTAATAATACCAGTGAAAACAAGAGTCTACATTTATGTAATGGGTGGAGACTAATAACTGGTTACCTATTTACTTACTGAGTTGCCACAATGAGGAAGCTTCACGATAACTATGTATGGTACACAAGGCATGAAATTATGGCATCATATACAAGTCTGTGACCTCTAAAAGTAGTTCAAGGTCATTCATATCTGGAACACATACTTAGATTAAACTAAGGTAGCTTCTTGTGTCATATCAACAAGATCTGAAGGGAAAGGTGTGGAAGAATCCATGGGTACATTTTACATTGTCTCAGTATCTGGGTAACCATATGTTTAACTGTAATCATATTCCTCTCAGGCAATGCGTGCTATATTTCTGTAAAGTTACAACTTTACAGCTTTTTTGGTTTTCTCTGAATTACAAACAAAACACTGAGCAGATCTGAATTTGGAGCTTTCCACTAGGTCAAAGGGCAAAGTATTCAGCTAAAATTCTCAACAAACTTTTTTATCATAGGATTTTCAACCAAACAGTTGTATCTCAATTAGTTTGAGATATTTCAATTTCAAATAGGCAAATTTTGTACCAGAAATGAATATAATACCTTTAAAAATAGGTCAAGGCCATATGCATTTGTAAGAAGTACTTGGGTTACCCTAGGGTACCTTCCTGTATAATATAAATAAGAGCTACGAACAAACTAGAGGCCCACTCCAAGGGGGGAATCACACTAGCCACGAGCTGAAACATATCTAGCAAGGCTCAGAATATGACCTTGACTTTGACCTACTTTCACCAATTTCAAACTCGTAGATTTTCATCCCTACTAAACGCCTGTAAAATTTTGTGATGATATCTTGAGTGGTTGCAAAGTTATTGTGGTAACAGACACACACACAGACAAACTGAAAAAATACTCGTAGGAGATTTTCGTCCCTACTACACACCTGTAAAATTTTGTGGTGATATCTTGAGTGGCTATGAAGTTATCGTGGTGACAGACACACAGACCTTGACCTACTTTCACTAATTTCAAATTAGCGGCCGATTTCTTTCCCTACTACACACCTTTAAAATTTTGTGATGATATCTTAAGCCGTTGTGAAGTTGTGCTAACAGCCACACCTTCACACACACAGACAGACAAATTGAAAACAATACCAGATTTGCTGTTGCAGCTAGTAACCAGCTTCACTATTGCAGCTGGTAAAAAGTGCAAAAAACACTAATAATAATACAAAAACAACAAGCTCCATATTTATTTGGCAAAGCTTAACTGGATTTCTGAAACTGCTGAAGCAATATTCAATGAACTCCACATTCCAGATGATAATGCCAAATTCGAGATAACAATGGCATAAAAAAAAAATGTCCACACTTGTACATTAGATATAGTAATATGGTGTAATGTCTTTGAAATATACACTGTATTATAAGTGGTTGCAGTAAATGGTGGTCATGTACAGTATGTCATGGTGGAATTCTTAAATATATTTTTCCCTTATACAGGCTGTCTATCTATTATACAGGCCTGGGAAGGAAATTCTTGGTGAAATTAGGATAAAAAAAAAAAATTCTCGTGATAGAATCAAAATCACCGGAGCTTGTAATAATCATTTAACCCACCTCCTCAAAAAAATTCCTTCGCACTTTATTTTCTTTCTTGGCTGATTGTCTTGGCCATGTGGAGAGGATGGAGGGTGAAAGATTGACGAAGAGAGTGTATGTGAGTGAGGTGGAGGGGGGAAGAAAGAGGGGGAGGCCGAGGATGAGATGGAGGGATAGGGTGGAGAGGTATATGAGAGAGGGGGGTGTGAGTTGGGAGCAGGGCAGTGAAATGGCGGGAGACAGGGCGACTTGGAGGCGATTTGTTTGTGGCCACCCCAAACGGGATTGAGGCGTCTGGCAATAAATATATATATATATATATATATATATATATATATATATATATATATATATATATATATATATATATATATATATATATTAGATGAGTGGAGGGAAGTTTCTGTAATGTTTATTACCACAATTTACACCGGTGCTTGATCACTCTGCGTAAGTGTTACCCATGTCAGCTGGTATGTTTAGCCATAGATACACATAGCAGACGACTTATTGCCGCATGGTTAATGCACACACGACCTCCAATATTCGTCTTATCTTATATCTCCTGACTCTAACAAATCAAGTCGTACACAAAACCCGGGGTTTCACAGGGACTATTTCGATGGATAATTTCTTGGTAGTTTGCCCATATAGGGAAAACCTTCCTATCCAGGCGACGCGATTGGTGTTGCTTGTGGCCTTCAACAGGTTAAAAATGATTCCCTCCTTGTGGGTATATGGGTGACAGATAATATGGCAGACGGATAACAAATATTATTATTCAATAACAATATCAAAGCAGGCTAAGGCAATTTTTGCAGTGTTACTGAGCATGAAAAATGTCTTAAGAAATGCAAGTTACACCGCTGTTGTCTTGACGGACTGGTATTTGCAACTGAATACAAGCCAGGAATAAAAATTAATTAACTGCAGAGCCTAGGAGTCCAGACCTACATCACAGTGGTACTGTGTGTTTCCAGCACGAGTTTAGAGGTGTGAGTTTACAAATCCAATGGTTCAAAATGCCAAGTATTAGGATGCTGGGTCTTCTTGGCTCAACGGCGACACAAGCTGATTTTTTTCCAAGTCAAGCAATTCTAATATGCTTTACCCTGACAAAATACATGACCGTCATCATCATCATCAGCAGCAGCATCCAAGCCTCCCATCCAACCACAGGGTGGGTTGAGGTAGTGTCCAGAGGCCCAGAAAGAACCAGATAGAAATCACAGAATACCCGGTTGAAAAAACCACACTCTCATTCATTAACAGTCCAAACCCCTGGAATCCTGGCTTTACCTGACAGGTAAACATAATACAGTAATAAATAAATAAATCCGCTCGTAGTTTCAAACTCACCTGCCCGACATAGTCAATCTGACAGTTATCAAGTTGAATGGAGTGCAAACCCTGGTCACAGACTACGCACAAAATTCATACACCCAGCTCGATCGCTTGTCAGTTCTTTAGCCTCAGCATTTTTCCTCTCTCTTTCTCTCTCTCTCTCTCTTACCATGTCTATCCTCTTTCTTCGAGGCCTACCACACCTTTTGCCACCTCAGAACTTGATCGGGTATACCCTTTTCACCACTCCCTTGATAACCATTTCCTCCATAATTATGACCATACCATCTAAACACACTCCTTCTAAGTTGTCCAAAGACTTCCTTACTCCACAACATCTACGAATCACATTAGTCTATATCCTCTCCACTCTCCTCACTCCACACACATTCATCGATAGTCTCATCTCCACTTTTCAATTTGATGCCACACCACAGCCTCACATCCTTATGTTAGAGAAAAGTCTAAAACTCCTTTTTGTAATCCTCTCACAACTGCCACAATCAAACCTCTGCTTCTTATCATGGCCCTCATAGCACCAGCCACTGTCCTTCCCTGCAGAACTCTATTTTCGACTTTTTTTTGCATATTTACTTGGTGGATGAGTTTGGGAGAGTGTGTAAGAAATGGAATCTAAAGGTGAATGTAGGGAAGGGTAAAGTTTTGGTCTTCGAGAGAAGTGAAGACAGTGAGTGTACTGTGAGGTTGGATGAGGAGGAAAAGGAAAATGTGAGTGCGTTTAAGTACTTGGGTAGTGTGATGAGTAAGGATGGAAGTTTGGAGGGTGAAGTGCTTGAAAGGATACAACAAGGAAGAACGGTTGCTGGTTCCTTGAAAACAGTGATAAGGAACAGGGAAGTGAGCATGGAAGTGAAAAAGTTACTACATTCAGTATTGTGATACGTTACCAACTCTAACGTATGGAAGTGAAGCTTGGAACTTGCTGGAGGGACAAAAGTCAAGAGTAAGAGCAGTGGATGTGAGTTATTTGAGAGGAACATGTGGAGTCACAAGGAGAGACAGACTGACAAATGAGAAAGTGAAGGAGCGTTGTGGTGTGGATGTCGATGTGATAAAAGCGTTAGGAGCAACACAATGAGATGGCTTGGCTATGTGGAGAGGATGGAGAGTGAGAGACTGACGAGGAGAGTGTATGTGAGTGAGGTGGAAGGGGGGGAGGGAGGGGGAGGTCAAGGATGAGATGAAGGGATGGAGCGGAGAGGTATATGAGAGAAGGGGGTGTGATCTGGTAGCAGGGCAGTGAAATGGCTGGGGACAGCATGACATGGAGGCGATTTGTTCATGGCACCCCTTACGGGGTTAAGGTGTCTGGCAATAGATAGATGGATAGAATTCTCTTTTCTGTCACAACATTCAGGTACTTAAACTCTCGCCAACTCGTCTTTCTCTTCACTAAGTGTATAACCACACTGGGAGACAGCTTCCCTCTGAACGACTATTTTCTGCCCATCCACATTTACTCTCGAGGCACGGCGCTCACTAACATTTATTAGTATTTGACATTCTTCATCCTTCACCATTCATTCCTCTCCAGTACTCGTGCTTTTACTCCTATCCTAATCCTATCCACATATATAATGAACATGCATGAGCACATCACACTGCCTTGCCTCACGCCAACACTGACAATAATCCATTCACTAACATGCCCACCTACTCTTACCCATACTTCACTGCCATTGTAAAAGCTCTTAATGTCTCTTAACAGTTTACCATCTTCACTGTCTATTCACAAAACCTGCCATTAACCTTCTCTGCCTACCTTGTCATAAGCTTTTTCCCGATCCACAAATGCCTGAAATACCTTATAGACTTTGATCTCACATGTACTGTTATGGACACAATCGCTAACAAGATGTGATGATGCAGAGGGGAAAGTGTGCCATCATAATTACGAATCCACCAGGAACATATCATTGAACCGTATTTAGTCAGCAAAACTCCTTCCAACCCCTAACGTGGTGGTGGAGATGGACGCCTTTATGTGATGGCACCAATATAACCAGGCAGCTTTACTGCTAGGTTATATAAACATGTCACGAATTGACGCGATTCTGTATCTAAACAAACTCTTGACATTGAACTTTGGTGGAAAACCACTAATTCTAGTGGAATTTCCACTGTTTATCACTCAGTTTAACCGTCCCCATATTCACCCGATCGGGAGTGTTTTCAGAACATTTTTCACTATTTCATAAGTGATCTTCCTTATGCACAACATTAGCACCTCCTCTGAGTGATTTATTGTGGGTGTGAATTGCTCACACTAATTCCATTGGCCGTTAGCAAGCGCTGCCAGCACTCACCCCTCTCTCATAATTTTAAGTCAGTCAGGATGGAAGCGCTATGAGAGAAGGTTCATGTACAGCGAGTCCTGGAAATCTCCACCCAGCGTGAATTGGTGCAGAGGTTTAGCGGTTGCAGTGTCTGTCCTACGTGTCAATGCCCATTCATTCTGCTTAGCCCACACTCTGACCAGTATTTCCTTTCGTTTTTCCTAGCTTTTGAGTGAGCGAGTGAGTGTGTTCTCCTTATTTTGAATTCATTTGAGACTCGTGTAACATAAAATTTATTTCAGTATAATTAATAAATTTACAGTTCTTTTTCTTGAGCTTAATGTAATGTAAACTCGTGTTTTATTTCTCCACATTAAGCTTATTCTAGTTGCAGCTCCTAGTTTGCATAAAAGTATTGCATTATTCATAACTGGTACTTAGGCCAGTCCTTTTGCATCAAACTTAAATCTGTTGTGCCAACTTGGAGATAATGCATCAGCAAGAACCTGTTTATCATTCATAGCATTAGTTATTGATTGTCAGGGGTGATGTTACTTTCTCGTGAGGCTAGCAGTACTAACAAACAGCATTTGTGAGTAATTAGTCTCTGCTGTGTACTGCTGAGAAAGTAAATAAATTCTCGTCCTTAAAGAATCAGCGGAGTAAACCGGCATAAAGTAATCATTGCTTGATTTTCACAAGTCAATTCATTGACCATATTTTCAAGTGACATTTTAAAGTATTATTTAATATAAGATTCACAAAACCCCATGACATCTGGCGACCTCGCCAGGATATTAACTCCTAGCTCTAAAGTTATTCACAAGATAATACTCACTCACCCATACGTAGGTATTTATCATTAAAGTCTATAGGTACTATTTTACTGGTGATTATTCATTCATTTCTATTAATTTTACATCATAGTTTTTACAGTCAGTTGTTTTTTTTTATTTTCTTTCTTTACCAGTTTAATTAGATAAAACTGGTCACCACTAACCTGTGCCTATATTCTTTACTCTTGATTATTGGTGCTTCTTTGCAAAATAGCAGTCAGTAATTAGTCCTTAGTTCACTCAGACTGAGTTAGCATCATGCCTGCCAACGTCTACGAACAGGAAGCTGGAGATATGGGGCTTAGCGACCCCAAGAAAACCCAAAACTACGTCCTCTCACGGTTTAGTTATGTGCAACAATGTGAGAAAGATGCTCGTGAAGAACGCGAAAGAGAACATGAACATGGGCGAAAAGAATGCGAGGAACGTGAGAGAGAACATGAACACAAGAGAAAACAATGCGAGGAACGTGAGAGAGAACGTGAATACGAGCAAAAACAGCGCAAACTCGAGTTAGTACAAGAGTGAGAACAACGCGAATACGAGTGAGAAAAGCATGAGAGAGAACGTCAACTCGAGTTAGAACAACGAGAGAGAAAACGCGAATATGAGCGAGAACAGCACGAGGAATGAGAGACAGAGAGAGAACACAAATGTGCCGAGCATGAGGCACATGAAAAACATGAACTTGAGATGTTGAAGCTCAAGCGAGATTCTTTGGCTTCAGACACATCTGGTGCAGCTGGCCCAAGCTCCATGAGCGCTCTCCCTGCACATATTATGGCGACCCCACACATCAAGCTTCCTCCATACAAGGAAGACGAGCGAATCGAGCCATTCATAGCTAGTTTTGAAGACATGGTTCAACCGTACCAGCTGGATGATGCAGCTAAGCGGCTTCAGTTTCTTAGCCTGTTTGAGGGCCCTGCCCTCAATATTCTCCACAGAATTCGTGGAGACAATCTCACGTATGAGATGATGAAGGCCGCACTCGTCAAAGAGTACGGTCTCACAGTTGACGACGTCAAGAGTCAGTTTATGAGGGCGCGTTTACAAGAATAAGAGACTGCTGTTCAGTTTCTTGATTGGCTTACTGCTTACTTAGATGAGTGGATGGAGAAATACGAAACTCCTTCCACGCGTGAGGGGATAATTAACCTTATGCTGCGCACGCAGCTAGAAAAGTCGTGGCCTGCCGAACTTATGGCTCAGCTTAAGATCTGCCAGGTAAGGGATGCCAGCCAAATGGTGAACAAGGCTGATGCAATCTTCACTGCATATGGGTATCAAACTCGTAAGCAGCACACCTGGAACAGGAAAGCTGACAAATCTGGGAAACCGTCTCAGACTGAGCCCCAGTAACAAGGCCGTTTCCAGAATAATGGCCAAGGTCCAAAACTGCAGAAGAAGGACCACAGGCAAAACACTCAGAAACCTGAGTGGAAGCGGTACAAGTACCATAACCAGCAACAGTATCAGCCACGCAACCAACCATCGGGACTATCCTTTTCAGCATCAGCCCCAGTATATTGGAGGCAGGAGGCGAACGCAGCCTAGATTCCTCAGCAGCAGCACGATGGTGTCATCCCTATCAGTACGGGTACCTCCCCACAGTTCTCTAGTTCCCCAGCGACAGTGAACACTCTGCCCAAGGAGGCCAATGCTCCGTCTCCCCAGACAGTGAGTACAACCCCTCAGGTATCAAATTCTTAGGGCACCATGTTTGCTGCATCATTTGTTCAGCAGCCTCATCAGTGGCTGGCTGCTTCCTCCACAGGCCCTCCCACAGGTGACAGTGCCTTCCTTGTTCAGCCAGGGTTTGTGGGAGACATTCCTGTGAAGGTCCTGAGAGACAAGGGGTCCTCAGGTTGCTCTGTCAGGCAGTCTAGTTCGGCCTGGGGAATACACAGGTCAACAGATCCAAGCTAACCTTATTGATGGATCAGTGAGATTGTTCCCTGAGGCATGTATCCAGGTGGCATCTCCATTTTACACTGGTACGACAGTCACAGTTGTCATCCCAGAACCTTTATTTGACCTTATTATAGGCAATATTCCCGGTGCCAAGTATAGTTGCACTGAAGATGATGCTACTCAGACTTCGGCTGCACTAACACGAGCCATGGCTGTGGCTCCGAAGTGTGTCACCCCAGTGGCTGTTGGATCACCGCGAGATCTGATGTGTAGCCAAGTTGTTGTTCAAGAACAACATTCTGACCCGACACTTGCTGCCATGCGGAAGAAACAAAAGGGTAGAGTGATAAAGTATTCACAGGGAGGTCAAGCCAAGTTCCTTCGTAAAGAAGGACGGCTGTACTGTGAGTCACGAACACTCCAGGGCGAGGTTCAACTGCAGTTTGTCGTTCCAGCCTCAGGAGTTCACATGGGCAAAAGGAAAACCCAGGGCCGTATCCGTGCTGCCTTTTTCTGGCCACGGATGGGACCAGAAATAGATAGTTTTGTGCGTTCCTGCAATGTGTGTCCACCATGTACCACTAACCAGGGACATGTCTTTCCTGTCCCGTTTTAATGCACACCCATAATCTCTGAAGCAGTTGAGAGACAGGGTAATGGTGAAGTGGGTGCAGACCTGACGTCTCGGCCATTGGCCCCTCAGGACAACACGTCCAGGGCCTTTACATCTATATGTACCGTAGGTTAACCCGCCCCATCCCGATGTTTTCTGGGCAGTGGTATGCCCCAGTCCCAACATTTTTGGACCTTATTTTTTTTTGGCTCAAACATCCGCTTTTGGTGAGAAACATCGAAAATTCATAGAGAAATTGCTCACCTGAGGTTTAAAATACTCGATCCAGGTACGAGTTCCTCCTGACCTGACTGAGTTTTCTAACAGGCTGGCACCAAAGAAAACGAGTTCTATGGGAGGGTAACTATTTTATCCACTCATAAACAGTATTTATTTATTTACTTGGTAAGAATTTATATGTAGTACAAGAGTATATTGGTTTTCAAACAGTAATATAGGCATTATAAGCATTGTTTCACTCACTAACTCATCACCATTCATAACCTTTTTTTCCCACATTACCTGATCATCATTTCTGACTGTTTCTTCCTGTAATGCTATGTAAACTTTGTCCTCCACATTGTCATCGATTGGGGAATCACTCTGGCCCTGAATGTCTTTATTGGCCAGGTCACTGGTAACAGGTGAATTGCCGAGACAATGGCGTGCAGGGGGGGGGGGAAGGTTATGCAGTGTAAGGCATTGTCCCTGCTTGGCATCTTGTAGAGGTATAGAGGAAGGTGTCCTGTGTATATGTGCCAAAAATCACTCACGAAATCACTCGCGAAAATTGAAAATTGTGCAAATTAGTGACCTTGCAATGTTGCTGCGTTAATTTACGTCTCTGGGATATGAGTGCACATTATGTGAGGCCGTGAATTCACGTCTCCAGGACGCAGCGGGTTAAGGGGAAAGTTTGAGAACCCCGTAGGGACAATCCGAGGCTGTGTATGAATTAACTTGTGGAACGTCTCGAGCTGTGGGCCTCTCAGAGGATTCCCGGAGAATGCACATTATCCACATGAGTGTTCACACCCACGGTGGGTGTTAAAATGTGACCTGCCTGAGACTGCGTAGGATTCTCAGCGCCCTGTCATTAATCGTAAGTGTAGTGTTAGTTTAACCGGTAAACTGCTTGTTCTGAGAGATTTGAATAATTCAAGAACTGGCACGTTTCTTGGTTAAGCTAATTAGGTAGGTTTAAGCAATAAACTGCCCGTTCTCAGAGATTTGAGCAATTCAAGAACTGGCATGTTTCCTGGTTAATAATGCTACGATAACCAGTAAACTACAAGGGTCCTGATAGAATTGTAAATCCAAAGACTACGTTTCCTGGTTAACAATAAACATAAGTACTGATTGCTAGGCAAAGAGAGAGAGAAATGACACTTTTGATGCTCCACCTTGATTTCTTTCGCAGGTGCAGCTGGCGGGTGCAGCATTGTCATGCAGATCAGCTGATCGTTCCTGCCGCATGCTGGCACTTCTCTTCTGTCTCATTGTCTCTTTACTATTAATTTGTATTATATTTTACACGTAGGCACAGTTGCACCATAACTGTCACACCTACACCACATCACAGTACATAACAATTAGTTGTTAATGTAAATGAAGTGAACTTTTCACTCAGTTTGACCTGAGTACAGGATTTTTCACTGTCGTCACGGAGTTTTTTCCTCAAGCTTACTTCTATTAACGTAAATACGAGTTTTTTTTTTTTTTTTTTGCTCACTGGCGACTGTGGCTTTCTCCTGTAGCAGGATAGCACACACACCACAGTGTGAATCTTGTGTGACTGAGTTAGGATTTATATGTATGTAAAATAATTTTTTTTTTTCCTGAAGGAAAAAAAAAATTGATTTTGATGGGGCATAATGTCACAAATTGGCGTGATTCTGTATCTAAACAAACTCATGACATTGAACTTTGGTGGAAAACCACTAATTCTAGTGGATTTTCCACTTTTTATCACTCAGTTTAACCGTCCCTGTATTCACCCGATCGGGAGTGTTTCCAGAACATTTTTCACTATTTCATAAGTGATCATCCTTGTGCGCGACATTACCACCTCCGCTGAGTGATTTATTGTGGGTGTGAATCGCTCACACTAATTCCGTTGGGAGTTAGCAAGCGCTGCTGGCACTCGCCCCTCTCTCATAATTTGAAGTTAGTCAGGATTGAAGAGCTATAAGAGAAGGTTCGTGTACAGCAAGTCCTGGAAATCTCCACCCAGTGTAAATCGGTGCAGAGGTTTAGCGATTGCAGCGTCTGTACTACGTGTCAACACTCAGTCATTCTGCTTAGCCAACACTCTGACCACTATTTCCTTTCGTTTTTCCTATGTTTAAGAGTTTAGCTTTTGAGTGAGTGAGTGAGTGTGTTCTCCTTACTTTGAATTCATTTGAGACTCATGTAAAGTAAAATTTATTTCAGTATAAATAATAAATTTACAGTTCTTTTTCTTGAGCTTAATGTAATTTAAACTTGTGTTTTATTTCTCCACATTAAGCTTATTCGAGTTGCAGCTCCTAGTTTGCATAAACACTTTGCATTATTCATAACTGGTACTTAGGCCAGTCCTTTTGCATCAAACTTAAATCCTTTGTGTCAACTTGGAGTTAATGCATCAGCAAGAACCTGTTTATCATTCATAGCATTAGTTATTGA
This sequence comes from Coenobita brevimanus, assembly GCF_032717465.1. Classification (NCBI taxonomy): domain Eukaryota; kingdom Metazoa; phylum Arthropoda; class Malacostraca; order Decapoda; family Coenobitidae; genus Coenobita; species Coenobita brevimanus. The sequence goes on along the minus strand of NC_136965.1, from coordinate 12,895,303 downwards.
TTGTCAGGGTTGGAGTCACTTTCTCGTGAGGCTAGCAGTACTAACAAACAGCATTTGTGAGTAATTAGTCTCTGCTGTGTACTGCTGAGAAAATAAATAAATTCTCGTCCTTAAAGAATCGGCGAAGTAAGTCGGCATAAAGTAATCATTGCTTGATTTTCACAAGTTAGTTCATTGACCATATTTTCAAGTGACATTTTAAAGTATTATTTTATATAAGATTCACAAAACCCCGTGACAAAACATTCCTTAACTACTTCCCTATCGCCCAAAAGGAAGATGGTGGACACCTTAAGCCTGCAATCCACTGTGAACACGTCTCAGATGAACCTGGGATAACACCACCACCACCACGACCAACAACAACAACAACCACTGACGTATTTTTATATATACTTTGTATTTTTTCAACCACCACACGATTTTTCGTCAATACAGGAAGGATGTCTACTTTTCAAAGGGCTAACTAAGGCTATATCTAACTACTGTACCTCAATTGGAAAAGTCTCTCCTACACTCAAACGTGTGTGTAAATGATGCACTACGGTAAGTGGAAATCGTTGGTTGGGTGAGAGACACAGGATAGAGCTTCAAGTCTTTATTTTCTCTCGCGTTTCGGGCTACACCGAACGGATATTCAGAGAGCTTAGAATTTTGAATTTTATATTTTCTCCAACGTTTGGGCTACCCAGAACTCACGTCATCATCATCATCCGGACCTCCTTTCCCACCGAAGGGCAGGGTGAGCAGTAGCAATGTCCAGACAGCCCAAATTTGTCAGTCCAATGGGCCACGATTCCATTCACTCATTAGTCAAGCCCCCGGAATCCTGGCTCTATCGGATACGCCAAAAAACATTCACCACGTTCTGTAGCTTCACATAAACTTATCCGACTGAGTCAATCCGGTCGTTCCCACGTTAAAAAGGGGTGCATATATATATATATATATCTATATATATATATATATATATATATATATATATATATATATATATATATATATATATATATATATATATATATATATATATATATATATATATATATATATATCAGACATTACAAGCCCACTGCTGAACAAAGGCCTCCCCTAGCCTTGTCCATGAATTCCCTGACTGAGCCAATCTCTGCCACATTTTCCCTGCCAGCTTCTCCATCTCATCTCCCCACCTCCTGTCTGGCCTTTTTCTGCTATGCTTACAATCTCTTGGTGTCCAATCAGTCAGCCTCATGTTCCATTGATTATCCTTTATTCTTGCTACATGGTCTGCCCACCTCTATTTCTGTTCTTTTATTTTTTCTATAAAGTCTTTGAGTTTAGTCTGCTCTCTCACCCATGGTGATCATTTCCTATCTCTTAAAGGTATTCCCAACATTGACCTTTCCATTGCTGTCTGAGAACGGATTAGTTTATTTTCCATCGACTTTTTCAGTTTCCAGGTCTCACAACCGTACGTCATAGTAGGATTATAAATTCGTTTTATACTTTTCGTTTCATACATACTGGCAAGCTATTTTTCATAATGTCTCTATGTTTACTAAAAGCTTTCCATCCAGTTGTAATGCTTCTTCTTATATCGCTATCGTGGTCTTTCGTTAATTTCAATATTTGCCCCAAGTAACTGTACTCTTCGACTTCTTCAAGACTTTCTTCGCTTATTCTGATGACACTCTTTGGTGTATGTGGCTTAAACATTAGTTTTACTCCGGTTCATCTTTACCCCTGCGTTGAGACTTTCTCTGTTCGTCATTTAACATTTCCTGTAAAGTCTCTGCTGTTTCTGACATTAGGACGATGTCACCTGCGAATCTTAAATGGTTTAGCTTTTCTCCATCTACATTTACTCCTTTGTTTTCCCAGTCTAGCATTCTGAAGATAATTTCTATGCTTGCTGTAAATAATTTTGGTTATATTGAATCTCCTTGACGCACGCCCGTTTCATTCGTAATTTTTGCCGAGTCTTTATGTAATTTAACTGTAGGAGTTCCCTCTTTATATATGTTTTCAAGCAGTTTTACGATGCTCTCATTCACTCCTTGTTCTCGCAATGAATTTATAATTGCTATGTGCTCCACTGAGTCAAAAGTCTTTTTGTAATCAACAAAAACTAAGCACAGTGATTTATTATATTCTGTAGTTTTCTCAATTATCTGATTCATTTTGTGTAGATAATCAGTAGTCAAATTTCCGCTTCGGAATCCTGCCTGTTCACGAGGTTGGTTTTCTTCCTAATTTGTTGTTATTCTGTTCGTAAGAACTTTAGTGGAGAGTGGAAAATTACTGATAATAAGCTAATGGGTCGACAGTTAGTAAAATCTTTTGAGTCACCTTTTTTGTAAAGTAAAATAACCAATGCATTATCCACATTTTGAGAATTTTCTTTTTTGTACGTTGGGTAAATAAGTGAGTGGCATATATATATATATATATATATATATATATATATATATATATATATATATATATATATATATATATATATTGTTACTTACCCTATGATTTCATCATCCTTTGTGTAATTCTAACATACAGTATGCTGCATGTTTGATCACGAGCGTGTTCTACCTCACTCCCCCCTTCTACCCTTATAGTAGAGTAAGTCGTTCTTTCTGTTGTTCAGAGCAGGATTGTCAACTCTTTGTCCCCTCTGGCTTCATTTGCGTGTCCTTCTTACAAGTTGTATCAAGCTCTGCCGGCCCCTATATAATGAGCACAGTCTCTGCATTAATGGCCACTTAGATCTACTCCTCATTTTGCTCACATCTCTGTCCTCCCCTGTACAGCTGTTATTATTGTGAGTTCTCAGGAAGTCTCCAGCCATCTAGCAGCTGTGTAATTTGAGTATAAGTGTTATTACATTTTGTTCTTGTACTGTATAGCATAAGGTGTTGATTCGTGGGCCTGGTAGAGTTTTTGTAATTCATGTTATCAGCCAGTGGTAATAATATTTTGTATCTGTAATAATATATCTTGCATTCACTGAGTATTATCTGGTTTTCTCATTTTATCAAGGCTGACTTAGATAAATTTCCTCTTGCTAATTTCGTGTTAATAGAGGCTATTGCAGTTAACCATATATTTAACCTGTTTTGCCATTACATTATCCATATGAGTCCTGAATGTTTAGTTGTTAGTTTGAGCATTAAACTTTAACTTGTAATTTTACCTAACTCTTTTGTTTTGAACCTGGAACTTTGCGGGACACTAGTGATTTTAGTCTCTGTTCCGTAACATAAATTTGGCGACCTCTTATCTGGATATTCAGGATATTATCATAAGGATATTGCTTGATATTTTGTGACTGTGATTTATTCATGATGTCTACTATTACTACGCTTGATGAAGCCAAAGATTTTTTGTCAAATGTGCAAACAGTGTGTGATGTAGAAAACAGAACAAAGAATGAACATAAGCTTGTTGCTCAACAAATGGGAATTGTTGTTCTCTCTCATCATTCTAAAGAACAAATTGTTGACATGATTAATGAAAGCTTGTTTAATGTAACTCCTCCAAATGAGCAAATGCAGATTGAATTAGCTAAGTTACAGGTAGCCCTGCAGGAGGCTCGTACTAGGGAGGCTGAATTTCAGGCAAATGCTCGTATTCAGGAGGCACAGGCTCAGGCACAAATTGAACTTGCTAAGATTCAGGCAGACCATGAGAATCGCATGAAACAAGGTGGAACTGGATCATCAAGCTCTGATGATTTTGATGTGGCTAAAAATGTTAAACTTGTCCCTCCTTTTAATGAATCTGATTTAACAAAGTATTTTCAGTTGTTTGAGAGGGTAGCTAGAGGTTTTAATTGGCCCAAAGGGTATTGGCCAGTACTCCTTCAGACTGTTCTCACCGGTAAAGCTCAAGTAACTTATGCATCTTTGCCTGAGGATCAATCTGATAATTATGATGTAGTTAAGAGCTTGATTCTTAAGGCCTATGAGCTTGTTCTTGAAGCCTATAGAGTAAAATTTAGGACAACTTATAAGCAAGATAAGCAATCCCATGTTGAGCATGAAAAAATCAAAGATCTGTTAGAGCAGTGGTTAAATTCTAAGAATGTGGATTCTGATTTTGACAAATTTAAGCGGATGATTTTGCTGGAGGACTTCAAAAGGTGTATTAATAAAGATGTAAGCCTATATCTTGATGAGAAAAGAGTAGAATATTTGTCTGTTGCTGCAGTTTTAGCTGAAGAATATGTTCTCACTCACAAGAGATATTCTAAAGAAAAAAGAAAAGCTGAGAGTAAGTACGTTGCCTCTACTCAGAGTACAGGTAACAGGAAAGAGAATACAGATGATGTTTCTCAGGAAGTAAATACCAGCTTCACCTCTAGATTTCAGAAAAGTAGCCTAAATGTACTTATTGTAGTAAGCTTGGTCATACTACGGAGAAATGTTTCAGGAGACAGCGCGATGTGAACAAAAAGGAGTCTTTAAATATTCAGTCAATTGCTCTAGTGTCCACCCTTGAGAATTCCCAGAATTCTTTAACTGAGTTAACTGAACCTGCTTTGAGGGGTAAATTAAATTCTCATGATGGAGCTCCTCTTTTGAGCAGTAACGTGGGTGACACTCTCAAGAGTTCATGTGCTAATTTCCTGTCTGATGGTTTTGTCAGTCCTCTGCACAGTAATGACAGGAAATCAGTTAAAATATATCGTGATACAGGTGCTTGCCAATCCCTTATGCTGACCAGTGTTCTAGGCTCTAATGTTAATTCCTCTGATGAAACTGTAATCTTACAAGGTGTAGGGAATAATTACTTCTCTGTCCCTCTGTGCAGAGTGAATTTAGAGTCTGGTTTTGTTAATGGTTCTGTTATGGTTGGGTTGGTTGAGACACTCCCAATGTCAGGTGTAACTTTCTTACTTGGAAATGATATTGGTGGAAGTCAAGTGTGTCCAGCTCCTCAGTTGTCTAGTGAGCCAGTGGCTGCGGCCAAGGATTGTGATTTTTTTTATGTGTTCTCTGCATGTGCTGTCACTAGGGCTAAGTCTAAAGTTACAGGTGACTTAAAGGATAATGATGATGATGATGTTATCCTAGCTGACACTTTTCTTGCTAATTTGGACCACTCACCAGATGAGGCAGTACCCCGTAGTGTTGATAATTTGTCTTGTCAAGAGTTGGTTGAGTTACAGGTTGCTGACCCTGAGTTGAAAGGTCTAGCTAACTCTGCTTGCAGTGAGGAAGAGTCAGCCAGTGCTTCTACTTGTTATTATATAAAGTCAGGAGTACTTATGAGGAAGTGGAGACCCCCAACAGCATCAGCCGACTGTGAATGGGAGGTTGTACATCAAGTTGTCATCCCTCGTGTTTGTAGGCAGGATATCATTAGAGTGGCTCATGATTCCAGTTTGGCAGGACACCTTGGAGTGAGGAAGACTGTGGCACGCATTTTGAAACACTTCTACTGGCCAGGTATCTTCAGGGATGTTTCCTGGTATTGTAAGTCTTGTCACACCTGTCAAGTTGTGGGGAAGTGTAATCAGACCGAAAAGGTTGCACTTCTAGTTCCCATTCCTCCTTTTGAGGCGCCATTCACCCGTGTGTTGGTGGATATTGTGGGCCCTCTTCCTGAGACTTCTTCAGGATTTTCTTATGTGTTGACCCTGATTGACATGGCTACTCGTTATTCTGAAGCCATTCCACTTAGAAATATCTCAGCAAAGAACGTGGTTAAGGATATGGTAGGGTTCTTCACCAAGTTTGGTCTGCCCAAGGAGGTACAGTCAGACCGGGGAAGTAATTTCATGTCAAATGTTTTGAAGCAGTCTCTGAAAGAGTTGGGCATCACCCAGGTCACGTCTTCAGCTTACCATCCCCAGACCCAAGGAGCGTTGGAGAGATATAATCAAACACTCAAATCGATGCTCAAGAAATAATGTTTGGAACATCAGAAAGACTGGGATAAAGGTCTTCCATTCGTTGTATTTGCCGCAAGAGAATCTCCAAATGAATCACTGGGTTTCTCACCCTTTGAACTAATGTTTGGCCATGAAGTAAGAGGACCCCTTAAGCTACTCAAGGAATGCTGGCTGTCGGAGGAAGATGACGTCAACCTGCTGGAGTATGTGATGAAGTTCAAAGAACGGCTGTCCACTGCTTTACAGGTGGCGAGAGAGAATTTAGGAGCTGCTCAGGAGAAGATGAAGACTTGGTATGATACGAAGTCCAGGTTACGCCACTTTCAGCCAAGAGATCAGGTTTTGATTCTGCTACCAGTGCATGGGCAACCTCTTCAAGCCAAGTTTAGTGGTCCTTATTTCGTGGAGAAGAAACTCAGTGATGTCAACTATATCATCGCCACAACAGATCGTAGAAAGAACAAGCAACTTTGTCACATCACCATGCTAAAGTTATATCACAGGTGGGACGAAAATAACCCAGTCTACACTGTAGCTGTTCCACCCGAGCCTGCAAGTGAAGTTCTCCCATGCAGCATGAGCCTGAGTGATAGTTTGGGGAACAATCCTGATATCATGAATGATCTCCAGATTAAGCTTTCTCATCTACCTCCCGAGGAAAGGCAGGAGTTTTCGGCATTACTGCAGGAGTACCTGCAAGTGTTCCGTGCCACTCCAGGAAGAACCACTGTGTTGATGCATGATGTTGATGTTGGAGACGCAAAGCCAATTAAATTGCCTCCTTACCGTGTGAACCCAGTGAAAGTTCCTCTCATCCAGAAGGAGCTTGGCTACCTGTTGGACCACAAAATGATTGAGCCCTGTCAGATCGAGTGGAGTTCTCCTGTCACTCTAGTCCCTAAGCCAGGTGGGTCACAGCGGCTTTGCATCGACTACAGACGTGTTAATCAGATAACCAAAACAGACACTTACCCTCTCCCTCGCGTGGAAGATTGCATAGACAAGATCGGAAAGGCTAGGTACATAAGTAAGTTTGATTTGTTAAAGGGATACTGGCAAGTACCTATGACTGAACGTGCTAGGGAGATCTCATGTTTTGTAACACTAGGAAAGACCTTTGCATGTTCTGTAATGCCATATGGTATGAAGAATGCACTAGCCACTTTTCAGAAGCTCATGAATGTTGTAACAGAGGGTTTGGCAGGGTGTTTTGTTTATATTGATGATGTATTAATCTTCAGTGACAACTGGAAAGATCACCTATGCCATGTCAGTAAATTTCTTGAGCGTTTGGTTCAGGCTAATCTTGTAGGCAATTTATCAAAGTGTGAGTTTTGTCAAGCTAAAGTTCAGTACCTTGGGTACGTAATTGGTGATGGACATGTTGCACCACCAGGAGCTAAGGTTCAGGAGACCTAAAAGTAGGAAAGAGCTACAAAGATTTTTGGGAATGGTAGGTTATTACAGGAGATTTGTTCTTAACTTTTCAATTCTTGTATCACCACTTACAGACCTACTGAAAAAGGGAGTTAAATTTGTCTGGACCGATAACTGTGAATCCTCTTTCAGCAAACTTAAAGCTATCCTATTAAGTCAGCCATTGCTCACTACTCCAAATTTTGCTAAGCCTTTTAAGATGGCTGTTGACGCAAGTGATTCAGGAGCTGGGGCTGTTTTGCTGCAAGAGGATGATTAGCTTATTGAACACCCTGTATCTTATTACAGTAAGAAGTTCACTCCACATCAAAAGAACTACTCAACTATTGAGAAAGAGCTTTTGGCCTTGATTTTGGGTTTACAGCATTTTTCATTTTATCTGTGTTCTGGTTTTGACCCCATAGTCATTTATACCGATCATAACCCACTGAAATTCCTTAGTAAGTTTAAAGATAAAAATCAGAGATTGACAAGATGGAGTCTACTTCTTCAGGAGTATTCATTAGACATACAACATGTCAAGGGGAAAGAAAATGTTATTGCAGATTGCTTATCTAGACTTTAGACAGATTGTTTTAGAGTAATAAGAAATTTCCATTGTAAATTTCTTTTTCTTTGTGAGAAGGTGTTTCATAGCCTATGATTTCATCATCCTTTGTGTAATTCTAACGTACATTATGCTGCATGTTTGATCACGAGCGTGTTCTACCTCACTCCCCCCTTCTACCCTTATAGTAGAGTAAGTCGTTCTTTCTGTTGTTCAGAGCAGGATTGTCAACTCTTTGTCCCCTCTGGCTTCATTTGCGCGTAATTCTTACAAGTTGTATCAAGTTCTGCTGGCTCCTATATAATGAGCTCAGTCTCTGCATTAATGGCCATTTAGATCTACTCCTCATTTTGCTCACAACTCTGTCCTCCCCTGTACAGTTGTTATTATTGTGAGTCCTCAGGAAGTCTCTAGCCATCTGGCAGCTGTGTAATTTGAGTATAAGTGTTATTACATTTTGTTCTTGTACTGTATAGCATAAGGTGTTGATTCGTGGGCCTGGTAGAGTTTTTGTGATTCATGTTGTCAGCCAGTGGTAATAATATTTTGTATCTGTAATAATATATCTTGCATTCACTGAGTATTATCTGGTTTTCTCATTTTATCAGGGCTGACTTAGATAAATTTCCTCTTGCTAATTTCGTGTTAATAGAGGCTATTGCAGTTAACCATATATTTAACCTGTTTTGCCATTACATTATCCTTATGAGTCCTGAATGTTTAGTTGTTAGTTTGAGTATTAAACTTTAACTCGTAATTTTACCTAACTCTTTTGTTTTGAACCTGGAACTTTGCGGGACAGTTTTCTCTGTTCCGGAACAATATATATATATATATATATATATATATATATATATATATATATATATATATATATATATATACAGTATATATATACAGTATATATATATATATATATATATATATATATATATATATATATATATATATATATATATAAAATGAAAGCAACATATTTCAGTGCTTCACAAAAGCCTATATACTACAATCTTCTTTAAGTTTCTAGTTCTATGCGGATTTTTAAAACTAAATTTGAGAGGAGAGAAATTCGTTGTATCAATAATCCATTTTATAATACACATGGCATATTAAATAAGAACATTGAGGATTAGATCATGCTGTGAAATGCAAAAAGGCACTACAGTACAGGCACGCAGCTACTTGACCATTTATGCAAAGATTTGTGTTTTTTTAATACATGCCATCAATCAACAACGTTACCAGGAAAAGTGATTTATGCCATCACATCATAAACTATGTTGAAGCCCTTGCTAATAACGAATGCTAATGACTGATAATGACTTTGAGAGAGTTCATTAATGCAGAACAGTATTTCACATACTTTGTCAGTCGGGCTGGTCGTTCCTCTCTCTATTCCTCAGACGTCTGGAATGTTCTGCGGGAATCCTGTGCCTTGGAGTGTGTTTTGTATACAAGGTTGCTAGCAGGAGATACAGGATGAACAGTGTTATCGTCCATCTTGAAATTAAGTATAAGAAACTTGTGCTCGTTATTGGTGGGTTCTGAAAAAGTCACGTCGTACCTCACCGAGAAGTTATGTCTCGTCTGTCACTTCATTCATTCCTTTACCACTGGTCTGGAAGAAGGTGAGCAAAATTGCCGGTACCCATTTGATTTCTCCCCAGGTATAGAAAGTTTAAGAACCTTCTGTATCCAACTTACTGGGAATAACTTAAGTCCTGGTGAGCCCCTTTTCAATGTTTCACGTTAATATTCCTCCAAGCCATCTATTTGGCTGTTTCTTGCGTCAACAGGAGAAGTTACGTGTTCCCACTCAGTCTAGTGGAGAGCAACTCCGTAATGCTTTATTTATTCTCGTGAACCGCAACTGATCTCTGGAAGTAAGTTCCATGACCTTACATAGACAAGAAGTCAACAGAATAGGACGAAATGAAGTGGGATTCATAAGACGACCAGCCTCTTTGGGTATCGGTATGACGTGCGCAAAGTGCCATGAGTTTGGGAATGATTGAGACGCCCAAATCTCATTGTACAATGCTAATATCTTAATCAGATTGTCCTGATTAAGATGCTGGATCATACCGTACGTGATGATGTCTGGTCCAGGGCTGGTGTCTTTACAGGATTTAAGGGCAAGGAGTAGTTCATCTAGCGTAAACTCTTGATTGTACGGGGAGTCTACGTCTTCTGTGGCAAAGTCTAATATCTGTAGCTCAGCCATGCGTTTATGATGTTGAAAACGAGGATCATAATTGGCTGAGCTACTTACATGAGAAAAACTCCTGGCGAGGATGTTAGCAACGTCCACGGGCTCGTCATAGATGTTATTATTTATTTGCAAGGTGGTAATGGGGAAATATGGGCCTTTATTATTTAATATTCTTATAGTGGACCAGACTTTACGTAATGGTGTTGTACGAGTCACCGTGGTCACAAAGGACCGCCAGGAGTCACGTTTGGCCTTTCTTATTATTCTCCTTGCCTCAGCCCGTGCCTTTTTGTATGCAATAAACTTTTCCTCAGTGGGCTGACTATCAAAAATCCTGTATCTCCTATTGCGTTTTCTTAACCCTTTAACCGTGGGTGTCATTCCAGAATGACATTGCAAAAACTGGACCAAACCGCAGGTGTCATTCTCGAATGTTTGTGAATATCTTGAATACCCCGCGTTTTTTCCGTGCGCCAATTGTTTCAAGGGAGAGTAGCTATTAAGTTCTTTCACTCCAGCCGACCCCCACCTCCCTCCTCCCCCCCCTGGGGCCCCACCTCCCACCCCCTGGGCCCCCCACCCCTCCCTGGACCAAACACGCATCAGTATCTGTCCAGCTGTGTGAGTGAGAACACTGCTGATGTGGCAGCGAAGTGCAGGCAATTAGAGTGCCTTTTACCTGCCTCAGTGAACACAGAGTGGGTGTTTATCGTATGTGCAGTGTTCATATATGTTTATAGTATTATTATCAGAATGAGGTTGTCATTTGGTAATGGTGTGTGAGCGAAAAATAGTGATTACAACACCGCCGATATGGCAGTGAAGTGCAGGCAATTACAGTGCCTTTTACCTGCCTCAGTGAACACAGAGTGGGTGTTTATCGTATGTGCAGTGTTCATATATGTTTATAGTATTATTATCAGAATGAGGTTGGCATTTGGTAATGGTGTGTGAGCGAAAAATAGTGATTACAACACTGCTGATGTGGCAGTGAAGTGCAGGTAATTACAGTGCCTTTTACTTGCCTCAGTGAACACAGAGTGGGTGTTTATCGTATGTGCAGTGTTCATATATGTTTATAGTATTATTATCAGAATGAGGTTGGCATTTGGTAATGGTGTATGAGCGAAGGTAATCGTGTGTGAGCGAAAAATAGTGATTTTAGATCGCTCACTTCTAATGGCACTGCCCATCCAGTGATAGTCAACGAAATCATGAAACCTACATCATTGCAAAGCCGAAGGTTAGTACTTTCTAATGGTACCTCATTTTTCTCTCTAGATTTATTCTGTGCAGAGTTATAAAGGTTTAAAGTTTGTTTATATTTTGGTCGAAACCCCAGCGGGAGAGGCCAGTCAGGGCAAAACAATGCCTGTGGTTAAAGGGCTAATGCTTGTCGGCAATCCGGCATCCACCAATGTGCCCTATGCTTCGCATGAACTGTAGAAGTCTTGGGAATAGCAGCCTCAGCTGCGTGTAATATGAAAGTAGTTATATATTCGACCTTAACATCTATGGTCTCCCCAGATATATCTAAATTGATGATCCTTGAGAAGGATCCCCAATCTGCTTTCTTATAGTTAAATTTTGGAGGTGGAGGGTCCGAAACGATGTTGCGTGTATAAGAAAGACAGATGGGTAAATGATCACTTCTGAAGGAGTCGTCGTCAGGGTCCCATGAGAAATCTTGATGTATACAAGGGGGGACCATAGATAAGTCAATGGCCGAAAAGTTACCAGTACGATCATCTACACGAGTCGCTCTACCATCGTTCAGAAGACAGAGGTTGGACTTATAGTATTAGGTCGGCTACTTGCTCCCCGCGACCATCAATCCTCAAGCTACCCCATTGATAGTGATGGGCATTAAAATCGCCCAACACTAACTTATTCCCAGGCAGATGTTCAAATATTGAATATAAAGCATCACTATCAATGAGGCCATGTGGAGGACAGTACAGTGAGGAAATAGACAGATACGTGTTATTAAATTTTACTCTGCATGCGACCGCTTCCAGAGTAGAATTTAGAATCATTTCTGTTTGTGGGTGTGATTTGTGTGTGTAAATGGCTACTCCATGACCTTCATATCTTCTATACGCGTGATAGTGTTTTAACTGTGGAGGATCAGGATGATCCTCCAGGCGCGTCTCCTGTAAACAAACAACGTCTGGCCTGTGTATTGACAGCAAGATTGCTATATCTTGTAACTTATTCCTAATACCTCAACAATTCCACTGTAATAGAATGAATGTGGCAGTTTAAGATTTTCGTTGGGGGCCAGCGTGCTTCGTCTTTTTTTGTCGCCCGCCAGTAGGCGAGCGACTACCGGGGGACCTATCCTGGTGCTTGTTGATGGAAACCTCCATATTTTCATCAATAACTAGGTTCCCAGCCTCCCCCGAGGAAGAGCTAACCTTTCTCTCACTCGCTGGAGTAGGAACCGGAAGGACATGAGTACGTGACTGTTTCGTGAGGGTGGTCATGTTATTCTTAGTAGGCTTGTCAGGCTTCGCTTAAGGCCATACTGATGGAGAGGCAGCAGCAGCCTGAGAGTAAGTTGAAGCCTTAGGGATGTCAGTGAGAGAGTTGGAATGGACAGGAGGTCGAGATGGAGATGTACTGTGAGTGGCAGGAGGGAGAAGGACAGGGTCAGTCTGCATCTCGACAGAGCACATCACAGGACGGGACATTACCGCTGAAGCATAGGACTTATTTGGCGTGGGAGTTGCATGCAACTCCTTCACTTTTTCCTAGCTTCGTAGTAGGAAATACCCTCGGTTGCCTTCACAGTGCAGACTTCCTTCTCTTCCTTCCACTTGGGACAATCCCGAGAGGAAGTGGAGTGAGTACCCTTGCAGTGAAAGCAACGTACTGTCTCTGATGTGCAACTTTCCACATCATGACCCTGGCTTGCACACTTGCCGCACACTGGGTGGGAAGCCCGACAAGTCTTTGTGCCATGCCCATACAGCTGGCATTTCAGGCAACGCAAAGGGTTAGGGATGTACGGCCGAACGTGAATAATTTTGTAACCAAATTTGATATCACTAGGAACAGAAGATTTGGCAAACATCAAGCTGATAGTTGCTGTCTTCGTCCTTATGCCTTCCGAGTAGCGAGTTATGAATTTAACCTCGATGACATCTTGCTGCGCCAATTCACTTACGATCTCGTCCTCACTCATCACCATGAGATCCCTGCAAGTGACAACACCCTTGCAAGAATTCATGGAGACTGGGATTTTGGCTTCGACATTGTAACAATGGAATTTGCGCAGTTTCAACAAATCCTTTACCTGTGCCGAGTTTGCAGTTTTGACCAGGAGATCTCCATTAGCAAGTATTTTAACTTGTTCGACTTCTCCCGCACAGTGGTCAATCACCTTCTTGATAAGGAAGGGATTGAGACTGGACAGGGGAGTGGAACCTAGCGCATGGATGGTGACATAGGTCGCATTTGCTACTGGAATGTCAAGTGGGGCTCGAGTCTGGCGTCTGTCAGTCTGGAGGTGGTCAGTCTGGTCATACATTCGTCAGGACCACCTCCCCCCCTGAAGGGGGGGGAGGCAGCAGGGGCGTCCGTCATAGTAACCACTCCCCCCGTGAGAGGGAAGTGGGAAGAAGGAGAAAACCAAGCAAGGGACAAAGTACCTGGGAAAGACACCTAGCCTGAGATTACCCTCTCAAACCACTCTCGGGAGGATGCGCCCGTGTATAACTCACACCCCAGAGCGATCAGTGGGGGGTACACTCCAGAGGCCAAAAAGCAAAGGCAATCTCAGTAAACAGATACAGACACCTACTATATCTCTAATAAGGGTAGGGAGGAATGTGAACGCTAGCTAACCGAACTTTATTCAGGGAAAGTGCAAAACTATTGCCGGTGGGGCAGCCCTGGAATATGGAGGAGAGTTCAGCACACATCTGTCCTCTCCGCAACCATCCATCCAACTCCGCAGTGATAATTTTTTTTTTTTTTTTCCTTTGCCTATCGACCATTGAGGCCGGAGCCTCTTGTCATTAAGGCAAATATATATATATATGTATATATATTGACACATATATGCATATATATACGAACATATATATATACATACATACATACATACACATATCAATGCTTATGAACATACACACTTTCATGCACACGTACATATATATATATAATAATTTTTATTTTATTATTTTTTGTAGTTTTATTTTTATTATTTTTATTTAGCTTTTTATATTTTTAGCCTTATATTACTTATAATCAAAAATACCTAATCTAAATACCCTAAAACTAACCACCCAACAGACAAATCGCTAACCTATACTAAATCCTAAGAGACAAATAACTAGACCTACATTAATGTTAAAAAAAAAAGCCTCGACCAATAGAACACTATCGACTGCAGATATGTAATGCCTTTCTACATTACATATCTGCACTCATCACCTGGTGACTGTCAGTCGAGGCACAACCTAATATAGGGGACATCAATATATGAAAGGGAACCAGACGAGTCAGGAACATTTCCATATACGTCAGCTGTCGTCCCTAATTAGAATAACTTATGCAAGACAGTGTAATGTATTTACATAATTTGTACAAAAAGTGAAGAACCTCGCCCAGCAGACCACCATCGACTGCAAGTGCCCATTACCTTCATATATTGCACACTTGCACTCATCAGCTGGTGACTGTCAGGCGAGGAATTTGGCTTAATGTAGGGGACATCTATATTAGAAATAGATCGGTGGGAGGAGGAACTATTTAAAATATGTCAACTGTCAACCCTAATTAATGTGACAATATATACAGAGTTACCGTTGATAAAAACCATAACCACACAGTAAAAGTCACATCACTCTGATCAGTCAGTTCTCTCTCAAGAAAGCCATCAATTTATCAGTCATAACAATGTTCCCATCACCCAGGATGGTGGAAAGGGTGAAGGGGACGTTTACTGTGCCGCAGTAATTTATAAGTGAAGCACGTTCACGAATAAATCGCCGACAGCGCAGGATGATATGACTGATAGATAACACCGCATTACAGATGTCACAGTGCGGTGGGAAGCTTCCTTCCATATATGGTTTCATGTGGGTTAAAATGGTGGCATTGAGCCGTAACCGTGCCAACACTTTTTCTTCTAGGCGACTGGGACGGTTGACAGTGTCCCAGTCTCCCAGGTACGGCTTACAAGTTGGAATATTTAGTCTGGTCCACTGACCTTGCCACAGAAGATTTATTGATTTCTTTCCGAGAGATAGACTCGACCGTACATCACGAGGAACGTCCCAAGTCTCCTCGAGCTCTACAGCCGACTTTGCAAGTAAGTCTGCCTGCTCATTGCCGTAGATACGACAATGACCAGGCACTCAGATCAGCGTGAATGACTTGTTGCATGAATGCAACTTATTAACAATGCGGCCCTGGATCTCGTGAGAGTCCGTAGTGCAAGATGCAATTGCCTGAAGGGCTGATTTTGAATCTGAAAATATTACAAATGAGTCATGCCTAGAATTGAGAGCATAGTCTATTGCTTTGTCAATAGCAAAAAGTTCTGAAGTAAACACAGATGTATGAGTCGGCAACCAATACCTGAGGGCACAGTCAGTCGACCACACACTTGCACCCACACATTCACTCGACTTGGAGCCGTCAGTGTACAATTGATGGGACCACAAGTGACGAACAATGATGTTACGAAACAAGTGGTGGACCTCCCCCTCCGGCACCTTGGTTTTTTGGTGCTAGGAGCCATGTAACATCCATTGTAAAGCCGGGTGGCTCCCAAGGCGCTATATTTTTAAGCACCAACTTGTCACATTCACTGGGGTCCACACCAAGCTCCTGAGTCAGTAAGTGGAGGCGAGCGACAAGTGGCCGACGCACCCCCTGCCACATTGCCGATATTACTTTTCCTAATTGTCCTTACACCGTAGGACAAGGCCAGGTGGTCACAGCGAATACGGAGGGGAGGCACATTCGCCTCCACTTCCATATGAGCCACACGGTACACCGGACAGCTCCAAGACACATTCGCAAACAATAATTCTGTAGCACATCCAATCCTTTCAGCGTGGCATCGGATGCCGAACCATACACCTGTGCGCCATAGTCTAGCTTCGATCGAATAAGGGACTTATACACCATTAATAAAGATTTTCTATCGGCACCTAAGGTAGTACCCGCTAGGTACTTGAGGATATTTAACGGTTTATCACAACGAGCAAGCAAAGTATTAATGTGAAGTTTAAAATTTATTCTACAATCAAAATGTACGTCTAAAAATTTTACAGAATTTTGAAAAGGTACCGATGGATTATCCAAAGTTAAGCACAAATTAGGTATGTTACTATAAGTGAAGACTACAGCGGCACACTTACAGATGGAAAATTTAAATCCCCACTGCAAGACCCATTGGTGGATGGAGTCAAGGGCTGCTTGAATCCGCCCAGCCGAAAATTGTGCATTACGGGAAGAGTGCCATATTGCACAATCATCAGCGTAGAGTAAGTATTTAAGATTCCTCGGGATGGGAGCTGATGACACAATATCATTGATCATAATACTAAATAAAGTAGGACTAAGCACAGTTCCCTGTGGCACCTCGTTTTCCTGGATAAATATATCCGATGTTACGTTACGGGGCAATTTGACAGAGAAAGTTCTGTCCCTTAAGAATTTTGAAATAAAAATAGGCAAATTTCCTCTTCAAACATAAGCATAGAGCTTCATTAGTATACCGTGTCGCCATGTCATGTCATAGGCTTTATGGATGTCCAAGAACACCCCTATCATGAATTCTTTATTGGCAAATGTCTCTACAATACAATGTTCCAAATTCATTAAATGATCTAGTGAACTTCTGTATTTACGGAAGCCACATTGTTGATCATTTAACAAATTCTTCGACTCTAAAACAAAAAGAAGCCTATTGTTTACCATATGTTCCATGACCTTACATAGACGAGAAGTCAACAGAATAGGACGAAATGAAGTGGGATTCATAAGACGACCAGCCTCTTTGGGTATCGGTATGACGTGCGCAAAATGCCATGAGTTTGGGAACGTTCGAGACGCCCAAATCTCATTGTACAATGCTAACATCTTAATCAGGTTGTCCTGATTAAGATGCTGGATCATACCGTACGTGATGGTGTCTGGTTCAGGGCTGGTGTCTTTACAGGATTTAAGGGCAAGGAGCAGTTCATCTAGCGTAAACTCTTGGTTGTACGGGGAGTCTACGTCTTCTGTGGCAAAGTCCAATATCTGTAGCTCAGCCGTGCGTTTATGATGCTGAAAACACGGATAATAATTGGCTGAGCTACTTACATGAGAAAAACTCCTGGCGAGGATGTTAAAAACTTCCACGGGCTCGTCATAGATGTTATTATTAACCTGCAGGGTCGTGATAGGTATGTATGGGCCTTTATTATTTAATATCCTTATAGTGGACCAGACTTTACGTAATGGTGTAGTACGAGTCACCGTGGATCACAAAGGACTGCCAGGAGTCACGTTTGGCCCTTCTTATTCCATGCCTCAGCCCGTGCCTGTCTGTATGCAATAAAATTTTTCTCAGTGGGCTGACTATCAAAAATCCTGTATCTCCTATTGCGTTTTCTTAATGCTTGTCGGCAATCTGGCGTCCACCAATGTGCTCTATGCTTCACATGAACTGTAGAAGTCTTAGGAATAGCAGCCTCAGCTGCATGTAAAAAGGAAGTAGTTATATTTTCGACCTTAACATCTATGGTCTCCCCATATATATCTAAATTGACGATCCTTGAGAAGGATCCCCAATCTGCTTTCTTATAGTTAAATTTTGGAGGTGGAGGGTCCGAAATGATGTCGCGTGTATAAGAGAGACAGATGGGTAAATGATCACTTCCAAAGGATCGTCGTAAGGATCCCATGAGAAATCTTGATGTATACCAGGGGAGGCCAAAGATAAGTCAATGGCCGAAAAGTTACCAGTACGATCATCTACACGAGTCGCTCTACCATCGTTCAGAAGACAGAGGTTGGACTGTAGTATTAGGGTGGCTACTTGCTCCCCACGACCATCGATCCTCAAGCTACCCCATTGATAGTGATGGGCGTTAAAATCACCCAAGACTAATTTATTGCCAGGGAGATGTTCAAAAAGTGATATTAAAGCATCACTATCAATGGGGCCATGTGGAGGACAGTACAGAGAGCAAATAGACAGATACGTGTTATTAAATTTTACTCTGCACGCGACCGCTTCCAGAGTAGAATTTAGAATCACTTCCGTTTGTGGGTGTGATTTGTGTGTGTATATGGCGACTACGTGACCTTCATATCTTCTATATGAGTGGTAGTGTTTTAACTGTGGAGGATGAGGGTGATTCTCCAGGCGCGTCTCCTGTAAACAAATAACGTCTGGCCTGTGTATTGACAACAAGATTGTTATATTTGGCAACGTATTCCCGATACCTCTACAATTCCACTGTAATACAATGAAAGTGATGGTTTAAGATTTACATTGGGGGCCAGTGTGTTTAGACTTTTTTTGCCACCCACCAGAAGGCGAGCGACTACCAGCGGACCTATCCCAGTGCTTGCTTACAGAAACCTCCATATTTTCATCAATTACGAGGGTCCCGGATTCCACGGAGGAAGAGCTACCCTTCCTCTCCCTCGCTGGGCCAGGAGTAGGAAGAACATGAGGTCGTGACTTAGTAAGGGTGGTCATATTACTCTTACAAGAGTTGTCAGGCTTCGTTTTAGGCTTGACTGACTGAGAAGCAGCAGCAGCCTGAGAGTAGGAAGTTGTAACAGGGGTATCAGGTTGAGAGGTGGATTGGACAGGAGGCTGAGATGAAGAGGTAGAATGTGTGACAAGAGGAACCGGTTCAGGGTCAGTCTGTGTCCCAGCAGAGCACATCACGGGACGGGACATCACCGCCAAAGCATAGGACCTATTCGACATAGGAGTTGCATGCAACTCCTTCACCTTTTTCCTTGCTTCATAGTAGGAGACACCCTCAGTCGCCTTCACTGTGCAGACCTCTTTCTTCTCCTTCCACTTGGAACAATCCCTAGAGGAAGTGGAGTGAGCACCCTTACAGTGGAAGCAACAGATAGTCTGTGATGTGCATTGCTCAGCATCGTGATCCTGTGTTGCACATTTGCCACACACTGACTGTGATGCCTGACAATTCTTAGCAATGTGCCCATATAATTGACACTTCATGCAACGGAGTGGGTTGGGGTCTGACATTAACAATTTCATAGCCAACTTTGACATGTGCCAGTATTGAAACTTTGCCGAAAGTCAAAACAATGGTGGCTGTCTTCGTCCTCATGCCTTTGGAAAATCTAATTATAAACCGGGCATCGATGACATCTTGCTGAGCAAGTTCCTCTACGATGTCTTCCTCACTCATCACCATGAGATCCCTGCAAGTGATAACCCCCTTGCAGGAATTCATGGATGTTGGAATCTTGGCCTCGACATCATAGATATGAAACTTATGCAGCTTCAGCAAGTCTTTAACTTGGGAAGAATTACTAGTCTTCACAAGGAGGTCTCCATTCACAAGTTTTTTTACTTGTTCCACCTTCCAAGCACAGCCATCAATAACCTTGTTAATCATGAAGGGATTGAGACTGCTCAAGGGAGTGGAACCTGGAGCATGAACAATCACAAACTCCGCATTTTTTACAAACTCCACATTTTTTACATTTATGTCCAGAGGCAAACGAGTCTGGGGCCGTTCTGTCTGAGGGCTGTCAGTCCGTTGATCAGTCGGGGGTTGGTCAGGGGGGGGGAGGCAGTAGGGGCGTCCTCCATAGTACCACTCCCCTCTAACGGGGGAAGTGGGAAGAAGGAGAGAAAACGAGCAAGGGACTATCACTCTGGGACCTAACACCTAAGTCTGAGGTTGCCCTCTCAAACCACTCCAGGGAGGCCCGACCGTGTCCGTTCACGCCCCAGAACGATCAGTGGGCGGGACCCTCCGTGGGCGATAAGCAAAGGTAAACTCAGTAAATAGGAACAGACACCTACTGTTCCAAACTAATAGGGAGGGGAGGAAAGTTAGAAACTAACTAGCCTAACGTCACCAGAAGGGTGAAAAAAAAAAGCTAATGCCGGTGAGGCAGCCCTGAAAACTAGAGAAGAGCGCAACGAAAAACACGTCTGCGCTCCTCACGACCATGCATCAAAGTCCCGCAGTGATAATTTTTTTTTTTTTTTTGCCTATCGACTATTGAGGCCGGAGCCTCTGGTCATTAAGGCAAATATATAGATATGTATATATATTGACACATATATACGTATATATACGAACATTTATATATACATACATACATATATACACCATCCATGCATATGAACATACACACTTTCATGCATACGTACATATATATATATATATAATAATTTTTATTTTATTATTTTTTTGTAGTTTTATTTTTATTATTTTCATTTATTTTTTATATTTTTAACCTTATAATACTTATAATAAAAAATACCTAATCTAAATACCCTAAAACTAACCACCTAACAGACAAATCGCTAACCTATACTAAATCCTAAGAGACAAATAACTAGACCTACACTAATGTTAAAAAAGCCTCGACCAAGAGAACACCATCGAATGCAGATATGTAATGCCTTTCTACATTACATACCTGCACTCATCACCTGGTGACTGTCAGTCGAGGCACAACCTAATATAGGGGACATCAATATATGAAAGGGAACCAGACGAGTCAGGAACATTTCCATATACTTCAGCTGTTGTCCCTAATAAGAATAACTTAAGCAAGATAGTATAATGTATTTACATAATTTGTACAAAAAGTGAAGAACCTCGCCCAGCAGACCACCATCGACTGCAAGTGCCCAATACCTTCCTATATTGCACACTTGCACTCATCAGCTGGTGACTGTCAGGCGAGGAACTTGGCTTAATGTAGGGGACATCTATATTAGAAATAGATCGGTGGGAGGAGGAACTATTTCAAATATGTCAACTGTCAACCCTAATTTATATTACAGAGATACCGTTGATAAAAACCATAACCACACAGTAAAAAAGTCACATCACTCTGATCAGTCCGGTCTCTCTCAAGAAAGCCATCAATTTATCAGTCATAACAATGTCCCCATCACCCAGGATGGCGAAAAGGGTGAAGGGGACGTCTATTGCGCCGCAGTAATTTATAAGTGAAGCACGTTCACGAATAAATCGCCGACAACGCAGGATGATATGACTGATAGATAACACAGCATTACAGATGTCACAGTGCGGTGGGAAGCGTCTTTCCATATATGGTTTCATGTGCGTTAAAATGGTGGCATTGAGCCGTAACCGTGCCAACACTTTTTCTTCTAGGTGACTGGGACGGTTGGCAGTGTCCCAGTCGCCCAGGTACGGCTTACAAGTTGGAATATTTAGTCTGGTCCACTGACCTTGCCACAGAAGATTTATTGATTTCTTTCCGAGAGATAGACTCGACCGTAGATCACGAGGAACGTCCCAAGTCTCCTCGAGCTCTACAGCCGACTTTGCAAGGAAGTCTGCCTGCTCATTGCCGTAGATACGACAATGACCAGGCACACAGATCAGCGTGAATGACTTGTTGCATGAATGCAACTTATTAACGATGCGGCCCTGGATCTCGTGAGAGTCCGTAGTGCAAGATGCAATTGCCTGAAGGGCTGATTTTGAATCTGAAAATATGACAAATGAGTCATGCCTAGAATTGAGAGCATAGTCTATGGATTTGTCAATAGCAAAAAGTTCTGAAGTAAACACATGTTTATGAGTCGGCAACCGAAACCTGAGGGCACATTCAGTCGACCACACACTTGCACCCACACATTCACTCGACTTGGAGCCGTCAGTGTACAATTGATGGGACCCCAAGTGACAAACAATGATGTTATGAAACAAGTGGTGGACCTCCGCCTCTGGCGCCTTGGCCTTTGGTGCTGGGAGCCATGTAACTTCCACTGTAAAGCCGGGTGGCTCCCAGGACGCTATATTTTTAAGCACCAACTTGTCACAGTCACTGGGGTCCACATCAAGCTCCTGAGTCAGTAAGTGGAGGCGAGCGGCAAGTGGCCGACGCACCCCCCACAGAAGTGGTGGTATTGACGCAGGGGGGTACAGGCCACATTACCGATATTACTTTTCCTAAATGTCCTTATGCAGTAGGACAAGGCCAGGTGGTCATGGCGAATACGGAGGGGAGGCACATTCGCCTCGACTTCCATACGAGCCACACGGGTACACCTGACGGCTCCAAGACACATTCGCAAACATTTATTCTGTAGCACATCCAATCCTTTCAGCGTGGCATCGGATGCCGAGCCATACACCTGTGCGCCATAGTCTAGCTTCGATCGAATAAGGGACTTATACACCATTAATAAAGATTTTCTGTTGGCACCCCAGGTAGTACCCGTTAGGTACTTGAGGACATTTAACGGTTTATCACAACGAGCAAGCAAAGTATTAATGTGAAGTTTAAAATTCATTCTATGATCAAAATGTATTCCTAAAAATTTTACAGAATTTTGAAAAAGTACCGCCTGATTATCCAAAGTTAAGCACAAATTAGGTACGTTACGATTAGCGAAGACTATAGCGGCACACTTACGTACGGAAAACTTGAATCCCCACTGCAAGGCCCATTGGTGGATGGAGTCAAGGGCTGTTTGAATTCGCCCAGCCGAAAATTGTGCATTACGGGAAGAGTGCCATATTGCACAATCGTCAGCGTAGAGCGAGTATTTGAGATTCCTCGGGATGGGAGCTGACAACAGAATATCATTGATCTATCTATCTATCTATCTATAGCCCGACGCCCTAATCCCGCAAAGGGTGGCCGCAGACAAAACGCCTCCAAGTCACTCTGTCACCCACCATTTGACTCCCCTCCCCCCAACTCACCCCCCCCTCCCTCATATACCTCTCAACTCCATCCCTCCACCTCATCCTCGGTCTACCCCTCCCTCTCCCTCCCTCCACCTCACCTACATACACCCTCTTAGTCAGTCTTTCATTCTCCATCCTCTCCACATGTCCAAACCACCTCAGTGTATTTCTCCTAATCTTTTCAACCACATCCACATCTACCCCACAACGTTCCTTCACTTCTTCATTCGTCAACCTGTCCCTCCATGTCACTCCACATGCTCCTCTCAAGTAACTCATTTCCACTGCTCTCACTCTTGACTTGTTCCCCTCTTGCAAGGTCCACGCCTCGCTTCCATACGTCAGGGTAGGGATCACAATACCATCATGCAGTGACTTCTTAACTTCCATACTCACCTCCCTATTTCTCATCACTGCTTTCAGTGTGCCAACAACCTTCCTTCCCTGCTGTACCCTTTCACGTACTTCATCCCCCAAAGTTCCATCCTTACTCATCACACTACCCAAGTACTTGAATGCACTCACATTCTCCATATCCTCACCATCCAACCTCACTGCACACTCTGTGACTTCATTCCTCTCAAACACCATAACTTTACTTTTGTTTACATTAACTTTCAGCTTCCTCCTCCTACACACTGTCCCAAATTCATTCACCAAACCTTGCAACTCCCATTCATCTTCACTCAACAATACTGTATCATCAGCAAACAGCAACACCGGAAGCTTCCAAATCTCACCCTCATTCATTAAGGCCACCCCCACATCCACTGCCCTACCTTGTACCTCCTTTACGACCCCATCCATATATATATTAAACAGCCAAGGAGACATTACACACCCCTGTTTCAGTCCCACATTGAGATCAAAGAACTCACTCAGCTCACCATCCACTCGCACCGTAGCCCTAGCTCCCTCGTACATACTCTTCACAGCACTCAACAATTTCCCCTCCACTCCATATATTCTTAATACCTTCCACATACCTTTCCTATCTATTCTGTCATAAGCTTTCTCCAAGTCCATGAAGGCAGCGTACACTTTCCTTCCCTTCTCTAGATACTTCTCCACTAAACATCTTAGAACAAATATCTGATCTACACACCCTTTTCCCTTCCTAAATCCCCCTTGTTCTTCTCCAACTAGCTCCTCTGTCATATGCCTAACCCTATCAATGAGTATTCTACCATATATTTTACCAGTCACACTAAGAAGGCAAATACCCCTATGGTTACCACATACTTCTCTCTCCCCTTTTCCTTTGTACAGAGGAACAATTATACCTGATTTCCAGTCCTCTGGAACCCTTCCCTCTTCCCAAGCCAATCTACACAACTTCCATATCCACTCCACAACAATCTCACCCCCATACCTAAGCATTTCACCACACACTCCATCAATTCCTGGGGCCTTTCCCAGCTTAATCTTCTTCATCGCTTCCACTACTTCCGACCTACTGATCTCTTCCTCTCATCTCATTGATCATAATACTAATTAAAGTAGGACTAAGCACAGTTCCCTGTGGCACCCCGTTTTCCTGGATAAATATATCCGATGTTACGTTACGGGGCAATTTGACAGAGAAGGTTCTGTCCCTTAAGAAATTTGAATTAAAAATAGGCAAATTTCCTCTTAAACCATAAGCATAGAGCTTCATTAGTATACCTTGTCGCCATGTCACGTCATAGGCTTTATGGACGTCCAAGAACACCCCTATCATGAATTCTTTATTGGCAAATGCCTCTGGAATACAATGCTCCAAATTCATTAAATGATCTAGTGAACGTCTGTATTTACGGAAGCCACATTGTTGATCATTTAACAAATTCTTCGACTCTAAAACAAAAAGAAGCCTATTGTTTACCTTACGTTCCATGACCTTACATAGACAAGAAGTCAACACAATAGGACGAAATGAAGTGGGATTCATAAGACGACCAGCCTCTTTGGATATCGGTATGACGTGCACAAAGTGCCATGAGTTTGGGAACGTTCGAGACGCCCAAATCGCATTGTACAATGCTAACATCTTAATCAGGTTGTCCTGATTAAGATGCTGGATCATACCGTACGTGATGGTGTCTGGTTCAGGGCTGGTGTCTTTACAGGATTTAAGGGCAAGGAGCAGTTCATCTAGGGGAAACTCTTTGTTGTACGGGGAGTCTACGTCATCTGTGGCAAAGTCAATAATCTGTAGCTCAGCCATGCGTTTATGATGTTGGAAATGCGGGTCATAATTGGCTGAGCTACTTACATGTGAAAAACTCCTGGCAAGGATGTTAGCAACGTCCACGGGCTCGTCATAGATGTTATTATTTACTTGCAAGGTGGTGACTGGGAAATATGGGCCTTTATTATTTAATATTCTTATGGTGGACCAGACTTTACGTAATGGTGTTGTACGAGTCACCGTGGACACACAGGACCGCCAGGAGTCACGTTTGGCCTTCTTATTATTCTCCTTCCCTCAGCCTGTGCCCGTTTGTATGTAATAAAATTTTTCTCAGTGGGCTGACTATCAAAAATCCTGTATCTCCTATTGCGTTTTCTTAATGCTTGTTGGCAATCCGGCGTCCACCAATGTGCTCTATGCTTCGCATGAACTGTAGAAGTCTTGGGAATAGCAGCCTCAGCTGCGTGTAATATGGAAGTAGTTATATTTTCGACCTTAACATCCATGGTCTCCCCAGATATATCTAAATTGGCGATCCTTGAGAAGGATCCCCAATCTGCTTTCTTATAGTTAAATTTTGGAGGTGGAGGGTCCGAAATGATGTCGCATGTATAAGAAAGGCAGATGGGTAAATGATCATTTCCCAAGGAGTCGTCGTAAGGGTCCCATGAGAAATCTTGATGTATACCAGGGGAGGCCAAAGATAAGTCAATGGCCGAAAAGTTACCAGTACGATCATGTACACGAGTCGCTCTACCATTGTTCAGAAGACAGAGGTTGGACTGTAGTATTAGGGTGGCTACTTGCTCCCCACGACCATCGATCCTCAAGCTACCCCATTGATAGTGATGGGCGTTAAAATCGCCCAACACTAACTTATTTCCAGGCAGATGTTCAAATATTGAATTTAAAGCATCACCATCAATGGGCCCATGTGGAGGACAGTACAGAGAGCAAATAGGCAGATACGTGTTATTAAATTTTACTCTGCATGCGACCACTTCCAGAGTAGAATTTAGAATCACTTCCATTTGTGGGTGTGATTTGTGTGTGTAAATGTCAACTCCGTGACCTTCATATCTTCTGTACGAGTGGTAGTGTTTGAATTGTGGATGATCAGGATGATCCTCCAGGCGCGTCTCCTGTAAACAAATAACGTCTGGCCTGTGTGTAGAAAGCAAGATTGCTATATCTTCTAACTTATTCTCAATACCTCTATAATTCCACTGAAATACAGTGAAAGCGACGGTTTAAGATTTTCGTTGGGGGCCAGTGTGCTTTGTCTTTTTTTGTCACCCGCCGGCAGGCAAGCGACTACCGGGGGACCTATCCTGGTGCTTGTTCATGGAAACCTCAATATTGTCGTCAGTTACGATGTTGGACGGTGTGTGCTGTGTGAACCGGGCGTCTGTCCTTGATAAATATTACCCGTCCCTAAAATGGAAGGTCTCGAGCCCATAAATAAGGAAGAAATACACCCTCCAGTATCTCTATATATTTTGTTGCTGTGAACCTGCCCTCTATTTCTGTTATTTCTCCGATTCCATGGAGAGATCCACTCCCAGACGTTACAGGTCCCGTTACCGCTTCGAGTTTCCTCAAAGAAGTTTCCACGAGCAAAACTGGAATAGTGCAACTTCTAGTAGTACATATCTATATCTATCTATCTATCTATATATATATATATATATATATATATATATACATATATATATATATATATATATATATACATATAATGAAACTCACTGGTCTACAGTTACCTAAGCAACACTATATCCTAATACATTATGCCTGTAATACCTATTGCTTATGTTTGTAATACGCAATTCGTGACCGATTTATCATACTGTATTTTCTGCATCTTCATTATAACTCGCAAATTGAACAATCTTAGCAGTAATTCAACCACCAAATAGGTGCAAAGTGTAAAGTTCTCCCTTCCACTTTAAAGTTTCCTTGATTGGAACCATAATGAAGGCAAAAGAAACAGGCAATTTTAACAAACAAATGTTTAACCTGCAATTATTACTCCTCCTCCTCCAGCAATGCATTCATCCATAGGACGTTGATTTGTTTTTTCTCGTCATTGAAGACGGCTCGCCCCAGTACTCCAAATCATCCTGGACATCCTGCTCTGCGAACTTCATCCTCACTTCGCGGTGGCGTTCAGTTAATTGTTTTTTCGCAGGTGTCCGGTGATGAATACCACTTTTGTGCAGGCGAAGTCTCACGGTGCGGGGAGTCACGTCCAGCTGCAATGTCACTGTTACTGATAAAGCATTTGTAAAGGGGTTGTGACGAACTGCTTCTGGTAGCTTGCCGATCTTGCTCTGGTGTGGTTTTGCGTGCTGTTCTTCCCCTAGGGAGGTCATGTAAATAGCCTTTTTCCTCCCATCTTCTTAACCATAACCTTACCGTTCTTTTAGAAATGCCAAGGTCTGCTGCAATTTCACATAAGCTTCTGCCACTCTCATTCCGACAATCCGATCCCGCAGAGAGATTCTTTCCTGCTGCCTGTTCTTCTTGTCTCGTTGCACTCCGTTCATAGCTTCCGGGTTCCGTCAATACTCTGGTTAGAGAACAGCCACCACGCTTCTGGTCCTGCGGTGTGCGGCTCTTCTGATGTCAAGATATCACTCACACCCTCCGTTGGCTGATGAGCAATTCTGTTGTAGATGTTGTGAATCGGATAACAACTGTGTTTCGTGTAATATTTCTGGACAAAGTTAGAGTGGTATCATTACAAGGCGCATGTAGTGCCAATGACTGCCTAACTAAATAATTACTGTGTCTACGTTTATTGTATCCCTCCTGTTTGGCATGACTGAGTGGTAATACACATTTAAGTAACATGTACGGGTATAATGTTCTCATCAGTGTCCATACTGAAGATTATCCAAACACTGCACTACTTCCGGGAACCACAATCCTGGACTAGGGATTGCCTTTCCTAATATTAACATCACGTTAGCTGTGATGTGTGAAATGTTACGGGACCTGTTAATTACAAGAGCCAGGGCATCGACAATATTTCACAATGGGGGTCTTGACTCTGTAACACCGGACCTTTGGTAGAAAGGATGTTGCATAGGAGGATGCCTGGATGGATGCACTAGCTCATATGATATGATGCTCTAGTTTACAGCTACTATTATGGACTGACATCTATGCACATTGCCATATCAGCTGTATTAGTAATGACTGCCAGCACTCTGTTGTTACACTTATTATATAACCATAACTGTTATGATATGAAATAACAGTTACGAGAGTTTTATTCCTGTTTTATATCATGTTACAATAAAAAGGTGTTCGGTTGTCATCACTAAATCTGGACATGGTATGATATGAATTCAATAAACATAATATTACAGTGACTTCATTCTTGAAATTATAACTAATGGACTGTATATTTATGGGAGGGAACAATATCTTAGGTCAAGGAAAGTCTGAATCGCTGGGTGGATGGAGGTGTGACTGGTTGGTGGTGAAGGGTGGCCAATCTTTCCGATTCCTTACGTCTACGTATCAGTACCACGTTTAATATCCTGCTTTTTTTTTTCTTCTTTCTATTTATATACTTTAAGGGTTACAGATATAATCTGTGATTAACATCACTCAGTTATCAAATATTTTCCCCTATATTTCGGTTCTGTTTCGCTTCTTCACTGTGGCAACCTAGCAACGTTTGGTAAGCCTGACATTTGTATGTTGCAAGGGCTACTGTTTTGACATATTCATAATACAATCACACTTTAATGTGTGGGGATATGGAATGGGATCCAGCAACACACAATAACTATTTGAAGGTTATGGGCGTAAAATCGTTTACATTTATCCCATTTTAACCAACATAACTGCAACCAAACGTATGTTGCTCACCCCATACTCAGTCAGGGTTACCAACAGTGCCAGAATTCATTCATAAAACGCAACAGCCTACTACAGTTCGGTTGCCAGACAGCACCAGGCAGAGACTTAAGTGGGTAAGGATCGGGTGTCTACAATAGTGCATATGCGCTCGAATGTTTCGTCACTGTAACTCCCTTTGACTTTAATAATCGCGCTG
Source organism: Coenobita brevimanus (assembly GCF_032717465.1). Lineage (NCBI taxonomy): Eukaryota > Metazoa > Arthropoda > Malacostraca > Decapoda > Coenobitidae > Coenobita > Coenobita brevimanus. The sequence continues at coordinate 12,866,079 of NC_136965.1, read as the reverse complement.
CAATTGCCAGGTCAGTCATTTGCACTTTTTTCAAATTTCACGCGTGATTTCTTGTACATATACGTGGGACACCTTCCTCAAGCTAAGGCCAGGCGGGGACATTGCCTTACCTTGTGTGACCTCCTCCCCCCCTCCGCACGCCATTGTCTCAGCAACTCATCTGTTATCAGTGACCTGACCAGTAAATACATGTCGCATCATGGTACAAAATTCAAGGTGAGAGTGATTCCCCAATCGATGACAATGTGGAGGACAAAGTTTATGTGGTGTTAAAGGAAGAAACATGCAAAAGTTATGAGCAGGTAACGTCGCCAAAAAAGATGTGGTATGTTGATGTGTTTGATGAGTGAAACAATGCTTATATCGCCTATACTACTGTGTGAAAACCAATATACTCTTGTACTACATATAAATTCGTAACAAATAAATAAATATCTACCAATTCTGCATAGTTTGGAATAGTTACCCCTTCCATAGAAAATGTCTTCCCTGGAACCTGGCTCACAAGAACACGGTACCAGGTAAGGGTAGAGTCACCTGTATCTGGCATTTCTGAGCTGAGTTGAGCACTTTCTCTCTGAATATTCGGTTTCTCTTAGAAAGCGGAGGTTTTGGCCAAAAAAAAAAAAAAAATCGAAAATCTGCCGGGCTTGGGGGAGGTCATAGGTGAAAAATCTGCTGGGACGTGGCGAGTTAATACTATGGCATGTGTATTATTTTAGTTTAGGGTCTCCTTTTTTTTTTTTTTTTTTTATAAGGTTAGGGGAGTAATATTGTTTAGTACCAGCGGGTTCCTTAACATTAAAAAAATCGTCTGCTAGAAGCAAGGATTAACTATAAAAAAAATGCATTATTGTACAGAAGGAAATAAAGTTACGGCGGCAAGAAAAAACAACTGTTGCAAGTTCTTGATAAGAAACACCAGTGGAGTCTCCCAATAAAGAAATTAATGGTCATTGTTGAAACAACACCCATCTGCATGGACTACATACGAAGGAAGACTTGACTAATTTTTTGTGATGGTCATAGCAAATGCACTGTAAGTCCTTCAGCCAGTGATATCTAATTGGTTATATTCTTGTTACTCTAAGTCGATGTTATTCAATTAGGGCAACACCTCTTGTATTATAGGGGCCAATGGGAGCCATGTCGAACACCACCAGTGATCTCTCCTAATCTGTTCAGAGTCGCCTGGAGGCAGCAAGAAAAACCCAACAATATACTCCATGTGGTTCAAGGAGTGAAGGACGCTGTACAGTAGGTAATACATAATTCTCTTGTTTTAGGAACAAGTATATTTTTTTCGGCTTATCGTTTTCACTAGTTCTACAATGGCATTTTTACGTAGACCTTCCCTTAAGCCCTTTTTACAAGCTTTTTTTTTTAATTATTATTATTTGTGTTATCTTACTGTGCTATGTCTCTGTGACACTGCAACAGTCACATACCCATGACAGCTCTCGTTCGCCAGTTTACTTTACTCAGCTGAGAGTGAGTCATTTTAAGCTAATGTTAATTGCATCATATTTACCGTGCTATTTTAATGTACATAATTACTGTGCAGTTTTTAACTCGCAATCACCAGTGCAAAATTACCCATGACTCGCGTGCTTTTTTAAGCTTCTGATAGTAATCGTATTAAATCTGTTTCTCGTCTTCTTGAGTAAATTAACCCTTTCTAACTCTTTCTGCTCCTTCTGTCACTTAGGAAAGTTTTTCTAATAACATTTTTATAGTCTTTTTATTCCACCTAATGCTAGGAGATTTCATTTACTGAGTGAGTCATCGTTCGTATCGTAGCGTTTATAATGATCCAACATGCTTACATGCGTCAGCCATGGTTATCTTATGGCGGCTTTCCACACAACACGACCTCTGGCAGCTTCCCTATTCAGGTCTTCATCCCCGAGGTCACATTCCATGACTTCGGCCCAGGCCTTGTTCGGTCTGCCTCTTGTAACGCTACCCACTGATTTCACACTTCTCGCTTTTCGCACCCAAATGTCATCCTGCATCCTCTCCACATGACCAAATCATCTAAATCTACTAATCCACATCACAGCACCTATACACTCCAGTCTCGTTCTTCCTCTCAACTCTTCAGTTGTAAACTTAGCACCTTCAGGCCTTGCATTCAAGGACACACAGCACATCCATCTAATCATTGTCATTTCTGTGCATATGAGCCTACGAATATCCTCTTCCTTTACTGCCCACGCTTTACTACAATACAGCATTACACTCCTAACACATGCCTGAGCTTGCCAATTAACACAACAATTCTTAGGTTAGGAAGTGACCTGTAGTTTCCTGTGAAATTCATAATTTTGATTCATTGCTATTGAAATTTGGTGAGTACTGAAGGTCAGCCAAGGAACTACCGTTGATTTTGAGAATAATAGGTCAAATGTCCATCACAAGGTAAGGTCAGATTAAGCAGTTTTGATCCAATTCAGACCAAACTAGAGGGGCACTAGTTGGAACGCTTGTCTTCAACAAGGACAACACAATTTCCAAACCACACTTCATAATGGGTAAGGTTTTCTCATCACTGATTAGGGTTTCATAAAAAAAGGTTTTTATGATCCAGATTCTGTAAACCTATCCGGGTCGGTTACAAAAGTTACTCAATTGTTCCCTGGGCCATGGACTATCTACCCACCAAATTTAGTTCAAATCTCTATTTTCCTGCTAACAGACAAAGTAATCCGGATCGGTTTCAAAAGTTTATCGATTGTTCTCTGGGACATGGGCTATACGGGCACAAAATGTCGTATAACTCTCTCTTTTAGTTTTTGAGTAATCCTGCTAACAAACAAACTAACAAACAGACAAACAGGGATGAAAACATCTTCTCCGAGAGAACAAACAAACATGGGTGAAAACATACTCTCCATGTCGGAGAGATCAAACAAACATGGGTGAAAACATGTTCTCCTTCTTGGAGATAACAAACAAATAAACATGGGTGAAAACATACTCTCCTCCGAGATAACAAACAAACATGGGTGAAAACATGCTCTCCTTCTCGGAGGTAACAAACAAACATGGGTGAAAACATATTCTCCTTGTCAGAGCTAACTAGATGGAGGTGTTCAGGGAATGGTAAATATGATGGGAACCGACTTGGGGAAGAATCAGTCACACAATTATCAGGGTCACAGGGCAAAGCTTTGTACTGCAGCTCACAAAAGCATTTTTAATGAGTGGAACGACTGATGGCATAGGAATAGTATGAGAAATGTTGCCTAACCACTTCTCTCAGTAATGCTGAGAAGCATGACTAGCCATTGATGCAATTACCAAAAAAGCAAAACAACATTTTCATATGGATGCAAATATCCACTGACAGGTAAACGTTCATCGTTCCATAAACTTAATTTCTTTATGTTAATGACTATAGCCCATTAGTCATAGTTTACCGACCAAATTCATCCTGTTGTAACAAGGGCCGGCTGAGTTGCCATGTTCGAATAAGCTCTTATTTATCGATGGCATACATTATAAACCGTGGTGGACAGTGATAATAATGCAATATATGTGACGCCACAGATCATGGAACAGCTTGAAAGGATATTCCATCACAAATATTTCCTTATCACAGCCACTAGTGGTTCGACAGGGTGATATCTCATTGTCGAAAGCTATTGTGATTTGGTGAGTCGCTAAGTGAATGACAGCTTCATAGTAGATGTCGCAGGTACGGAGGCATGGTTGTTCCTTGACTATGTCACAACTCTCTAATGTCTGTTGGTGTAATCTTACTACCACCTGGGGGTAGGGGGGGTTTTCAAGAATACTCCTCCAGTATCCCTGCTTGTAGTACAAGGCGACTAAAAGGGTTGGTGGAGGGTTAGTGCCCCTCCCCGGAAAACAACTAACTAAAAAGACAAACATGAAGCCTCGGACAAGGACTGACCAAAAGATGATGACCAAGGACCGGACAAAGGAAATGGTAATCGGAACATGGAATGTAAGAGGTGCTAATGATGAGGTGAAAGTGAGAGAGATTGTCCAGGTGCTTGAGGGAGCGAAAGTTGATGTATGTGGAGTAATTGAAAATAAATGGAGAGGTGAGAGTGTGAGAGAATGGGAGTATGGATGGGGTATATGTGCAGGAGTAGGTGAGAATGAGAGGGCAAAAGAAGGAGCGTGTATAGTTGTGAGTAAAAGATGGAAGAAGAACATATGAGAGTATGGATCAGTTGGGTCAAGGATTGTGTGGGTAAGATTGAAAGTTGGAATACAAATGTGGGCGATTGTGTGTGTGGATCCGCCAATGCAAGATCGTGCAAGCAGAGTGAGAGAAGAGTTCTGGACAAATGTGGAAGTGTGCATGGAAAAGTTTGGAAGGAATGAGAGTGTGTTTTTGATCAGTGATATGAATGGTAAAGTGGGGAATGAAGGTGGATGGAATAGTTGGTGAATGGGGTGTGCCTGCTGTGATAGATGAGAATGACAGTGCGTTAGTGGACATTTGTGCTGGGAGGGGGTTGGTGACAGCCAATACCTCTTCATGCGTTAAATGATCCACTGGTATACATGGCGAGTGATGAGAGGGGTGGGTGGTGAACTGAATGAAAAGAAGGCAATGATTGATTATGTGTGTGTGGATGAAAGGATGCTAAGATGTGTAATGGATGCAAGAGCTTATGGAGGTTGGGGGAGTGAATTTTCTGACCACTATTTGGTGGTGGCCAGAATCAAGATCCAAATAAGATGGAGTAATAGAAGAAGGGAAGGATGGGGAGAAGGAGTATTTGCGAGGAGAGTGGAAAGGTTACAAGAGGATGAGAAAAAGGCAGAATATAAGAAAGAAGTGGAGGAACGATTGGGCAAATATGAATTGAAGCAGATGGGGGACGTGGAAGGTGTGTGCAGGATATTCACAGAAGAAATATATGCAGCATGTGATGTGGTGTGTGGGATGAAGAGAAGACGGAGGGGGGTGCAAGGAACAGCGTGGTGGAATGAAGAGGTGAGGCAGGCTGTGGCACAAAAGAAGAAAGCATACAATGAATGGATGAGAAATAGGGGTGTCACGAGTTGGCGTGATTAAGTATTTGAATAAACTCGTGCCATTAACTTTGGTGGGAAACCGCAAATTCTAGTGGAATCCCAGTATTTATCGCTCAGTTTAACCGCCACGTATTCACCCGATCGGGAATGTTTTCAGGACATTTTTCACTATTTCATAAGTGATCGTCTTTGTGCGAGACATTAGCTCCTCCGCTGAGCGGTCTTTGTGCGAGACATTAGCTCCTCCGCTGAGCGATTTATTATGGGCGTGTTTCACTCATTCTATACTTTAGCAAGTGCGGCTTGACACTTCCCTCTCTCTCATGATTTGAAGTCAGTCAAGATTTGTGCACCGTGGAAGCAGGTAGTGTGTGTGTCAGCATCCTTCCTCAGCAACGACGCCTTGTTCCCGCCGCCGCCGTATTCCCACCTAGCGCGATTGGTGAGAGGCTCAGCGTGTGCAGTGTCCTTCCTCAGTAACAATGCCCAGTCACCCACTTTGTCCACTTTTCTGACCAGTATTTCTTTCAATTTTTTTCCTAGGTTTAATAGCTTTTGAGTGAGCGAGTGAGTGCGATCTCCTTATTTTCAATTCATTTTGAAATGTAACATATATTTATTTCTTTGTAATCAATAAATTTAACAGTTCTTTTTCTTGAGCTTAATGTAATGTAAACTCATGTTTTATTTCTCCATGACCTTATTTTAGTTGCAGCTCCTAGATTGCATAAACGCTTTGCACTATTCATAACTGGTATTTAGGCCAGTCCTTTTGTATTAACCTTAAAATCCTTTGTGCAACCAGGAGTTAATGCATCAGCAAGAACCTGTTATCTTTAATAACATTAGTTATTGATTGTCAGGGGTAGAGTCACTTTCTCCAGAGGCCAACAGTACTAATAAACAGCACGTGTGAATAATTAGTCTCTGCTGTGTACTGTTGAGAAAGTTTATAAATTCTCGTCCTTAGAGAATCGGCGAAGTAAGCCGGCATAAAGTAATCATTGCTTGATTTTCACAGGACAATTCATTGTCCTGTTCTTAGGTATTACTGTATAAAATTCTTTAATATTGAATATACACATGAAAACCCCGGACATTTGGCGACCTCATTCCAGGATATAAACTCCTAGCTCTAAACCTATTCACGAGATAATACTCACTCGCTCATACTTAGGTATTTATCATTAAAGTGTATAGGCACTATCTTACTGGTGATTACTGATTCAGTTTTATTTTATCTATCTATCTATTGCCAGATGCCTCAATCCCGTTTGGGGTAGCCACAAACAAATCTCCTCCACGTCATCCTGTCCCCCGCCATTTCACTGCCCTGCTCCCAACTCACACACCCCTCTCTCATATACCTCTCCACCCCATCCCTCCATCTCATTCTCGGCCTCCCCCTCCCTCTTCCCCCCTCCACCTCACTCACATACACTCTCCTTGTCAGTCTGTCACCCTCCATCCTCTCCACATGGCCAAATCACCTCAGTATGTTCCTAATAACACTTCGTATCACATTTACATCCACACCACAATGCTCCTTTATATCCTCATTCGTCTGCCTGTCTCTCCATGTGACTCCACAGGCTCCTCTTAAATAACTCATTTCCACTGCTCTCACTCTTGACTTGTGTCCTTCCAACAATGTCCAAGCTTCATTTCCATACGTTAGAGTTGGCATCAGAATACTGTAATGTAGTAACTTTTTCACTTCCATGCTCACTTCCCTGTTTCTTATCACTGCTGTCAAAGAACCAGCAACCTTTCTTCCCTGTTGTACCCTTTCAAGCACTTCACCCTCCAAACCTCCATCCTTACTCATCACACTACCCAAGTACTTAAATGTACTCACATTTTCTAATTCCTCACCATCCAACCTCGCTGTACATTCACTGACTTCACCTCTCTCAAAGACCATCACTTTACTCTTACCTACATTCACCTTTAGATTTCGTTTCTTGCACACTCTCCCAAACTCATCCAGCAAGCCTTGCAGCTCCACTTCGTCTTCACTGAACAAGACAGTATCATCTGCAAACAACAGTACAGGGAGTTTCCAAACAGTCAGTTGTTTGTTTAATTTTCTTTCTTTACCAGTTTAATTAGATAAAACTGGTCACCACTAACCTGTGCTTATATTCTTTATTCTTGATTATTGGCATCTTTCCTTGCAAATTGCAGTCAGTACTGAGTCGCTAGTTTATTTAGATTGAGTTAGCATCATGTCTACCAGAGTCTATGTACAGGAAGTTAAAGATATGGGCCTTACTGACCCAGAAAAAATCGAAAGCTACGTCCTCTCACGGTTTAATTACGAGCAAGAACGTGAGAAAGATGCTCGTGAAGAACGCGTAGGAGAACGTGAACACGAGCGAAAACAATGCGAGGAACGTGAGAGAGAACGTGAACACGAGCATAAACAACACGAACTCGAGTTAGAACAAGAGCGAGAACAACGCGAATACGAGCGAGAACAGCGTGAGAGCGAACGTCAACTCGAGTTAGAACAACGAGAGAGAGAACGTGAATACGAGCGAGAACAACGAGCACACGAACGTGCCGAGCGAGAAGCACGTGAAAAACATGAAATTGAAATACTGAAGCTCAAGCGAGATCCCTTGGCTTCAGACACATCTGGTGCAGCTGGCCCAAGCTCCACGAGCGCTGTCCCTGCACATGTTACGGCGACCCCACACATCAAGCTTCCTCCATACAAGGAAGGTGAGCGATACATAACTCGTTTTGAAGACATGGCTCAACTGTACCGGCTGGATGATGCAGCTAAGCGGCTTCAGTTTCTTAGCCTGTTTGAGGGCCCTGCCCTCGATATTCTTCACAGAATTCGTGGAGACAATCTCATGTATGAGATGATGAAGGCCGCACTCGTCAAAGCGTACGGTCTCACAGTTGACGACGCCAAGAGTCAGTTCATGAAGGCGCGTTTACAGGAAAAAGAGACTGCTGTTCAATTTCTTGACCGGCTTACTGTTTACTTAGGCGAGTGGATGGAGAAAGATGAAACTCCTTCCACGCATGAGGGGATAATTGACCTTATGCTGCGCATGCAGCTAGAAAAGTCGTGGCTTACTGAACTTATGGCTCAGCTTAAGATGTGCCAGGTAAGAGATGCCAGCCAAATGGTGAAGAAGGCTGACACATTCTTCACTGCATACGGGTATCAAACTCTCAAGCAGCATACCTGGAACAGGAAAGCTGATAAATCTGGGAAACCATCTCAGACTGAACCCCAGCAACAAGGCCGTTCTCAGAATAATGGCCAAGGTCCAAAACTGCAGAAGGACCAGGAGCAAAACACTCAGAAACCTGAGTGGAAGCGGTACGATAATCAGAACCCTAACCAGCAGCAGTACCGGTATTTCAGGCAGCAGCAAGGCAAGGACAAACCACGTAACCCTCAGTCAGGACAATCGACTTTAGTATATCAGAGGCGGGATGCAAATGCAGCCCTCATGCCACAACAAGTGCACAGTGGTGCCAACCCCACCAGTACAGGTACTTCCCCGCAGTTCACTAGTTCCCCAGCAACAGTGAACCCTCCTCCACAGGTGGTCAATGCTCCAGCTCACATTACTTCCATTCTCTATGTTCAACAATTCCTTGAAGTGTTCTCTTCATCTGCTCACTTTTTCCCACCTTCACCACTAGTAATCTACCATTCTTATCTTTCACTCCCCTACAAACTTCACTGCCACCCTGACTCTCTCCCTTGATCTCTTTCCAGAACATTTTCTTACAGTCCCTCCACTTTGCACTCAAATTCCTTCCAAATTCCTCATCCACTCACTTCTTACTCTCTCTTACTAATCTTTTCACTTCTTTCTTCCTTTCTACATATATCTCTCTCTTTTGCTTCTCAGCTTCTTCCATGCCCCTGTTTCTCATTAATTCATTGTATGCATTCTTCTCTCTCTCTCTCTCTCTCTCTCTCTCTCTCTCTCCCTCTCTTTCTCTCTCTAAATAAATAAATAAATAAATAAATAATAAAATATATATATATATATATATATTTTTTTTTTTTTTCCTTTATCCGAGGAACAAGGAACCAAAGGCCGCGAGCCCACAATTGTTGTTCTTTCGAAGAGAAAAAACAAAATACAAGAGAGAGCCATATTCATGATCCGATCATTTCGAGATGCCTGGGCACAATGCGTTTGAAAGACTGGAGATCATAGGAAGCAGGAAATACAGACAGAGGGAGACTGTTCCAGAGTTGACCTGTTGCATAAATGAAGTACCGGGAGTAACGGTTAACTCTTGCATTAGAGACTTGGACAGAAAAGGGATGAGAATTTGTTCCTAGACGGGTGCTACGTGCCCATCATAGAGGTGGAGGAATGCATGCAGACAGTTCAGAGGAGCAGTGACCATTGAAGTAGCAATAGAAAGAGATATAGTTGCAACAGTGTGACGAAGAGACAGAGGTTGAAGGGAGTCAGTAAGTGGAGGAGAGTTAATGAGACAAAAAGCCTTGGACTTCACTTTATTGAGCAGAGCTGTATGTGGGGAGCCTCCCCACACATGAGAGTTGTACAGCGGCAGATAAGACCCTTGTATACAGGTAACAATAGTGCAGGGGTAAAGAAGGAATGGAGTCGGCTTAGCACACCTAATATCTTGGAAGCAGATTTTTACAAGAGATGTAATATGATCTTTCCAAGATAAGTCCCGAGTAAATGAAACCCCAAGCATATTCAAGGATGATGCAGGATTAAGCTGAATGTTATTAAACATTAGTAGGTATACCTGTCGGGTTGATAGGTGTAAAAACTGAGTCTTAGATGCATTAAAAACAACAAGATTATTTTTACCCCAGTCAGAGATACGAGCCAAGTCAGACATTAGGTGTGCCATAGCCTCATCCCTTATTTGTTGAAGTAACTGATGAGATGGATGTTGCGGGAACCGAATGGAAAGGTGAAGGGTGGAATCATCAGCATAAGAGTGGATAGGGTTAGATGTACAGCTTAGAAGGTCACTGATGAATAAAAGGAAGAGAGTTGGTGATAGGACAGAGCCCTGAGGAACACCACTGTTGATAGATCTAGGAGAAGAACGATGGCCGTCTACAACAGCGGCTATAGAACGACAAGAAAGGAAGCTAGAAATGAAGGCACAGATAGAAGCATAGGAAGTGTAAAAGGGCAGTTTGAATGTTAAAGATTTATGCCAGACTCGATCGAAAGCCTTAAAGATGTCAAGTGCAATGGGAAAGCTTTTGCCAAAGTCCCAAAAGGAGGATGACCAGGAATCTGAAAGGTAGGTGAGAATATCGCCAGTTAGCGTCCCTGATGGAACCCATACTGACGATCAGAAAGAAGGTTGTGACAGGAAAGATGCTTTAAAATTTTTCTATTAAGAATTGACTAGAAAACTTTTGAGATACAGGATGTTAAAGCAACTGGACGATAGTTAGGGGGTTGGGAATGGTCACCCTTCTTTGGGACTGGCTGAATTAGAGCAAACTTCCAGCAAGAAGGAAAGGTATAAGTTGATAGACAAAGGTGAAAAAGCTTGCTTAGGCAGGGTGTAAGCACAGTAGCAGTTCTTGAGAACAACTGGAAGGACTCCATCAGGCCCATATGCCTTATTAGTATTGAGGCCAGCAATGGCAGAAAATACATCAGCTGAAGGAATTTTAATGTCAACCATGAGGAAATCAGAGGGCGGATGTGATGGAGGAACAGCACCGGAATCGTCTAAGGTGGATTTGGAGGAGAAAGTGTGAGTGAAGAGATCTGCTTTATCAGTAGAAGAAATAGCTACAGAGCCATCAGAGTAGAAAAGAGGAGGGAAGGATGATAAGGTAAAGTTGTTAGAAAGGTTTATGGCAGGGTGCCAGAAGGAGCGGGAAGAATTCAAGTTGGAGAGTTGAGAGCATTTAGTACGGATGAAATTATTTTTAGCAGAGCGAAGAACAGACTTAGCACGATTCCGGGCAGAAATGTATAAAAGATGTGATTCAGGGATGGGTTGGCTCCGGTACCTTTTATAGGCCCTCTCCTTGTTGTGGACAGCCTTAGAACAAGTTTGACTAAACCAAGGCCTTCAAGCATTAGTCAGAGGATATTAGAAAGGAATGTATGCTTCCATGCCCGAGAGAATAACCTCCGTAATGCGCAAGGCACACTCAGATGGCTCCCGACCATGGAAGCAATAATCATTCCAGGGAAAATCAAAGAAGTACTGCCTGAGGTCCTCCCAAGCAGCAGCTCCAATGTGCCACAAACAACGTTTCTTTGGAGGGTCCACAGGCCGTACTGGAGCGATAGGACAGGTTAAGGTGATAAGTTTTGATAGGAGGAGCCCAACGGAGAGAAAAGATTAACAGTATAAGCAGACGGATTAGTAGTAAGGAAGAGGTCAAGTATGGTGGAGCTCTCTCCAAGGCGGTCAGGGATATGGGCAGGGTACTTTACAAGCTGCTCTAGGTCATTATGGATAGAAAAAGTGTAGGCTAGTTCACCAGGTGGATCAGTGAAAGGGGAGGAGAGCCAAAGGTGGTGGTGAACATTGAAATCTCCTAGGATGGAGATTTCAGAGAAAGGAGAAATGGATAGAATGCGTTCATAGAAATAAGATAGTCAAAGAATTTTTGATAGTCACTAGAATTAGGAGATAAGTAAACAGCTCAGATATATTTAGTCAGAGAATGAATATATATATATATATATATATATATATATATATATATATATATATATATATAGATAGATAGATAGATAGATACTGTATATATACAGTATATATAATCCCACTTATGTAGATATTATCAAAACCGAAAAGATTTACATCATCTTCATGGCAACCACTCTCCAGTGTACAGGATTACCATTTGTTGCCACCTCATGCACGACTTTTCAAACAACATCGCTCATTGTGCAAGGGTCCCCTGAACATTGTTTTGGATATATTCATGACCTTGTGTACCTGGTTGCATTAGTACTATATTAATTCTAGCTACCACCAGTTGGATTTACTCAACTTATGACATACCCCTGTTGGTGAAGTTGTTGACAGAGGCTGTATTTCTCTTAACTAAATGAGATAGTCCGTTGATACCAAGAGCACACAGGAATGAAAGCCTGTAGTTGAAGTGGTTAAGATTCTTTATACAGAGGACTCTCCCCCCACGTACCTCAATATTAACACTCGGAGGCCCTTATGTTTCACACTTGCTTAAATATTACCGTCTGGAGTTAGCCAGATTCGAATACAAATGTGGTAAAAAGATGGTTAAAATCGTCTATATCAACAGAAGGATAAATCGAGTAATCTTTAACGTATCTGATATAATGACGTCTTATTAATTTTATATTATTCGTATTGTACTATCAATGGGCGATTTATATTCGGCAAAGGAAGAATGTACAGCATAAGAGTAGCGGTTGTTATTGTGGCCCTGAGGTCATCTCGACTACAACCAGGTTAAGTAAAGATTGAAGTTACCCTTCTGCAGTCCACCGTCCACTTTCGGGGAAGAGGCAGGATGTCAGGCATTTATATGCCCATTTATAACTGTATTTATTATCTTGGAAATGGTGACATGTGCAGGTGTGTCGTACTGTATGCAGGAGGCAGGCTGGGCACCATGCAGCAAGCTGTCAGTTCTATGCGATGCTGGAAGCATAAACACCTGGTATAGTATTCCGAAATAATAGTTTAGAATGAGAATATCGAGTGATTGTCAAGCTGCTCTCCACCTTAATTTGAAAATAATATACTGCTCACCAATGAAATGAATTGTTGTCAGTAATTGAAGAATTAATCAAAGTTAACCAGATTTATGTAAAAAGGAAAATGCTGAGGTGTTGGTAACAACAACTGAGGTGTTTGTTCTTTTGCAGAAGGTTTCTTGTAGCTCAGTAGCACAATACGACAATACTGCGGCCATACATACGTTTGATATCGCTTTTTATGAGCAGCATCATATTCTTGTGTTAATTTCTTGTTACAGTTCAGCATTCAAAATGAAAAGTCCCCTCCCCCCACAACCCCATGCCTATCACTGTCGTGAGGGGACATCGGAGATGCGGATTGGGGTTGATGTGGAGGGCGATACTCTTTAGCGGTTCCGACCCCTGCCTTGGGCATGAGCCCCGAGCTCAACTAAATTTGCAAGGTCTCTCTCATTCTTTTCCTCTTCATTTTCTTTCATTAACTCGTTCCTGTATCCCTCCCTTCCTACATCACCGGCAGAGAAATACTAGTGATATAAATCATCCCTGTCCATACCATCCAGGGGAGGGGTTATCCCTCCCCAAGTGTTTACCTTACATGGTGTCACATATACTCCCCGCTCCCTCTTATCTGGGAGTTGAGTCCACTGCGAGAAGAGGTGTTGTTCTCCATTGTGAACAATACACTTCCCTGGTGGATGGTTAGGGTAAGACCCGTGATCGAGTTTGGCCCAAGTGGTTCAGTCAGCTGCTCAAGAATTGGCAAAGGTCAAGCGGCTGCTGTCTGGTGGGTGTCTCATTGGTCCTGTGGCCTCCATCACACACTAGGCAGTGCCTACGTATACTTCCCTTCTACCCCTCAGGTAGGTGGATGCCATCGAGCCCCAGTGTTCAGCTTGTCCCTGTTATGCTCCGTGGTGGGTGGGTGGAGGGGGGGAGGGAAGTGAATTATTTTTCTTTAACATAATTATGGTATAAGAAAATTACTTCCCCTTCCATACCTCTACTGACACGACACATGCTGATGGCACTCACACTGTCACCCTCAAATATATGTATATATATATATATATATATATATATATTGTTACATAGCCTATGATTTCATCATCCTTTGTGTAATTTTAACGCATAGTATGCTGTATGTTTGATCACGAGCGTTTTCTGCCTCAGTCCCCCCCTTCTACCATTATAGTAGAGTAAGTCGTCCTTTCTGTTGTTCAGAGCGGGATTGTCAGCTCTTTGTCCCCATGGCTTCATTTGTGCGTCCTTCTTACAAGTTGTATCAAGCTCTGCTGGCCCCTACATAATGAGCTCAGTCTCTGCATCATTGCTACTTAGATCTGCTCCTCATTTTGTTCACATCTCTGTCCTCCCCTGTACAGTTGTTGTTGTGAGTGTTCGGGGGGTCTCCAACCATCTAGCAGCTGTGTGATTTGAGTATGGGTGTTGTTGCATTTTGTTCTTGTACTGTATAGCATAGGTTGTTGATTCGTGGGCCTAGTGATATTTTGTGATTCATGTGAGTGGATGTTAGCCATCATTAATAATATTTTGTATCTGTAGTAATTTGTCTTGCATTAACTGAGCATTACCCAGTGTATTTTCATTTTATCAGGGCTGACTTGGATAAGTTTGCTCTTGCTGATTTCGTGTTTATGGAGGCTGTTGCAGTTGACCATTTATTTGACCTGTTTTTTGCCATTGCATTATCCTTGTGGGTCCTGAATGTTTTGTTGTTGGTTTGAGCATTGGACTTTGACTTGTGATTTTACCTAGCTCTTTTGTTTTGAACCTGGAACTTTGCGGGACAGTGGTGATTGTTGGTGTTCTCACTTGGAGTGTACATTATCTTTCTCTGTTCCGTAACATAAATTTGGCGACCTCTTATCAGGATATTCAGGATATTATCATAAGGATATTGTTTGATATTTTGTGACTGTGATTTATTCATGATGTCTACTATTACTACACTTGATGAAGCCAAAGATTTTTTGTCAAATGTGCAAACAGTGTGTGATGTAGAAAACAGAACAAAGAATGAACTTAAACTTGTTGTTCAACAATTGGGAATTGCAGTTCACTCTCATCATTCTAAAGATCAAATTGTTGGCATGATTAATAAAAGCTTGTTTAATGTAACTCCTCCAAATGAGCAAACGCAGATTGAATTAGCTAAGTTACAGCTAGCCCTGCAGGAGGCTCGTGTGAAGGAAGCTGAATTTCAAGCACGTGCTAAGGAGGCTGAGTCTCAGGCTAAGGAGGCTTGTGCTAAGGAGGCTGAATTTCAAGCAAATGCTAAGGAGGCGGAGTCTCAGGCTCGTATTCAGGAGGCTGAATTTCAGGCAAATGCTCGTATTCAAGAGGCACAGGTACAGGCTCAGGCACAAATTGAACTTGCTAGGATTCAGGCAGACCATGAGTATCGCATGAAACAAGGTGGAACTGGATCATCTAGCTCTGATGATTTTGATGTGGCTAAAAATGTTAAACTTGTCCCTCCTTTTAATGAATCTGATTTAACCAAGTATTTTCAGTTGTTTGAGAGGGTAGCTACAGGTTTTATTTGGCCCAAAAAGTATTGGCCAGTACTCCTTCAAACTGTTCTCACCGGTAAAGCTCAAGTAACTTATGCATTTTTGCCTCAGGAACAATCTGATAATTATGATGTAGTTAAGAGCTTGATTCTTAAGGCCTATGAGCTTGTTCCTGAAGCCTATAGAGTAAAATTTAGGACAACTTACAAGCAAGATATGCAATCCCATGTTGAGTATGCAAAAATCAAAGAAGATCTGTTAGAGCAGTGGTTAAATTCTAAGAATGTGGATTCTGATTTTGGTAAATTTAAGCAGATGATTTTGCTGGAGGATTTCAAAAGGTGTATTTATAAAGATGTAAGCCTATATCTTGATGAGAAAAGAATAGATAATTTGTCTGATGCTGCAGTTTTAGCTGATGAATATGTTCTCACTCACAAGAGATATTCTAGAGAAAAAGGGAAAGCTGAGAGTAAGTACGTTGCCTCTACTCAGAGTACAGGTAACAGGAAAGAGAATAAAGATGATGTTTCTCAGGAAGTAAATACCAGCTTCACCTCTAGATTTCAGAAAAGTAAATGTACTTATTTTAGTAAGCTTGGTCATACTACGGAGAAATGTTTCAGGAGACAGCGTGATGTGAACAAAAAGGAGTCTTTAAATATTCAGTCAATTGGTCTAGTGTCCACCCTTGAGAGTTCCCAGAATTCTTTAACTGAGTTAACTGAACCAGCTTTGAGGGGTAACTTAAATTCTCATGATGGAGCTCCTCTTTTGAGCAGTAACGTGGGTGACACTCTCAAGAGTTCATGTGCTAATTTCCTGTCTGATGGTTTTGTCAGTCCTGTGGACAGTAATGACAGGAAATCAGTTAAAATATATCGTGATACAGGTGCTTGCCAATCCCTTATGCTGACCAGTGTTCTAGGCTCTAATGTTAATTCCTCTGATGAAACTGTAATCTTACAAGGTGTAGGGAATAATTACTTCTCTGTCCCTCTGTGCAGAGTGAATTTAGAGTCTGGTTTTGTTAATGGTTCCGTTATGGTTGGGTTGGTTGAGACACTCCCAATGTCAGGTGTAACTTTCTTACTTGGAAATGATATTGGTGGAAGTCAAGTGCGTCCAGCTCCTCAGTTGTCTAATGAGCCAGTGGTTGCGACCCAGGACTGTAATGTCCCTGATGTGTTCCCTGCATGTGCTGTCACTAGGGCTAAGTCTAAAGTTACTGGTGATTTAGGGGATAATGATGATGATGATGTTATCCTAGCTGACACTTTTCTTGCTAATTTGGACCACTCACCAGATGAGGCAGTGCCCCGTAGTGTTGATAATTTGTCTCGTCAAGAGTTGGTTGAGTTGCAGGTTGCTGACCCTGAGTCTAGCTAACTCTGCTTGCAGTGAGGAAGAGTCAGCTGGTGCTTCTACTTGTTATTATATAAAGTCAGGAGTACTTATGAGGAAGTGGAGACCCCCAACAGCATCAGCCGACTGTGAATGGGAGGTTGTACATCAAGTTGTCATCCCTCGTGTTTGTAGGCAGGATATAATTAGAGTGGCTCATGATTCCAGTTTGGCAGGACACCTTGGTGTGAGGAAGACTGTGGCACGCATTTTGAAACACTTCTACTGGCCAGGGATCTTCAGGGATGTTTCCTGGTATTGTAAGTCTTGTCACACCTGTCAAGTTGTGGGGAAGTGTAATCAGACCGAAAAGGTTGCACCTCTAGTTCCCATTCCTCCTTTTGAGGCGCCATTCACCCGTGTGTTGGTGGATATTGTGGGCCCTCTTCCTAAGACTTCTTCAGGATTTTCTTATGTGTTGACCCTGATTGATATGGCTACTCGTTATCCTGAAGCCATTCCACTTAGAAATATCTCAGCAAAGAACGTGGTTAAGAAAATGCTAGGGTTCTTCACAAAGTTTGGTCTGCCCAAGGAGGTACAGTCAGACCGGGGAAGTAATTTCATGTCGAATGTTTTCAAGCAGTCTCTGAAAGAGTTTGGCATCACCCAGATCACGTCTTCAGCTTACCATCCCCAGACCCAAGGAGCGTTGGAGAGATATCATCAAACACTCAAATCGATGCTCAAGAAATACTGTTTGGAACATCAGAAAGACTGGGATAAAGGTCTTCCATTCGTTGTATTTGCTGCAAGAGAATCTCCAAATGAATCACTGGACTTCTCACCTTTTGAACTACTGTTTGGCCATGAAGTAAGAGGACCCCTTAAGCTACTCAAGGAATGCTGGCTGTCGGAGGAAGATGACGTAAACCTGCTGGAGTATGTGATGAAGTTCAAAGAACGGCTGTCCACTGCTTTACAGCTGGCGAGAGAGAATTTAGGAGCTGCTCAGGAGAAGACGAAGACTTGGTATGATAAGAAGTCCAGGTTACGCCACTTTCAGCCAGGAGATCAGGTTTTGATTCTGCTACCAGTGCATGGGCAACCTCTTCAAGCCAAGTTTAGTGGTCCTTATTTTGTGGAGAAGAAACTCAGTGATGTCAACTATGTCATTGCCACACCAGATCGTAGAAAGAACAAGGAACTTTGTCACATCAACATGCTAAAGTTATATCACAGGTGGGACGAAAATAATCCAGTCTGCACTGTAGCTGTTCCACCCGAGTCTGCAAGTGAAGTTCTCCCATGCAGCATGAGCCTGAGTGATAGTTTGGGGAAGAATCCTGATATCATGAATGATCTCCAGACTAAGCTTTCTCATCTACCTCCCGAGGAAAGGCAGGAGTTTTCGGCATTACTGCAGGAGTACCCGCAAGTGTTCCGTGCCACTCCAGGAAGAACTACTGTGTTGATGCATGATGTCGATGTTGGAGACGCAAAGCCAATTAAACTGCCTCCTTACCGTGTGAACCTAGTGAAAGTTCCTCTCATCCAGAAGGAGCTTGGCTACCTGTTGGACCACAAGATGATTGAGCCCTGTCAGAGCGAGTGGAGTTCTCCTGTCACTCTAGTCCCTAAGCCAGGGAGGTCACAGCGGCTTTGCATTGACTACAGACGTGTTAATCAGATAACCAAAACAGACACTTACCCTCTCCCTCGTGTGGAAGATTGCATAGACAAGATTGGAAAGGCTAGGTACATAAGTAGGTTTACAGATTGTTTTAGAGTAATAAGAAATTTCCTTTGTAAATTTCTTTTTCTTTGTGGGGAGGTGTTACATAGCCTATGATTTCATCATCCTTTGTGTAATTTTAACGCTTAGTATGCTGCATGTTTGATCACGAGCGTTTTCTGCCTCAGTCCCCCTCTTCTACCGTTATAGTAGAGTAAGTCGTCCTTTTTGTTGTTCTTAGCGGGATTGTCAGCTCTTTGTCCCCATGGCTTCATTTACGCGTCCTTCTTACAAGTTGTATCAAGCTCTGCTGGCCCCTATATGATGAGCTCAGTCTCTGCATCATTGCCACTTAGATCTGCTCCTCATTTTGGTCACATCTCTGTCCTCCCCTGTACAGTTGTTGTTGTGAGTGCTCGGGGGGTCTCCAACCATCTAGCAGCTGTGTGATTTGAGTATGGGTGTTGTTGCATTTTGTTCTTGTACTGTATAGCATAGGTTGTTGATTCGTGGGCCTAGTGATATTTTGTGATTCATGTGAGTGGATGTTAGCCATCATTAATAATATTTTGTATCTGTAGTAATTTGTCTTTCATTAACTGAGCATTACCCAGTGTATTTTCATTTTATCAGGGCTGACTTGGATAAGTTTGCTCTTGCTGATTTCGTGTTTATGGAGGCTGTTGCAGTTGACCATTTATTTGACCTGTTTTTTGCCATTGCATTATCCTTGTGGGTCCTGAATGTTTTGTTGTTGGTTTGAGCATTGGACTTTGACTTGTGATTTTACCTAGCTCTTTTGTTTTGAACCTGGAACTTTGCGGGACAGTGGTGATTGTTGGTGTTCTCACTTGGAGTGTACATTATCTTTCTCTGTTCCGTAACAATATATATATATATATATATATATATATATATATATATATATATATGAACATGTAATAGGCGTCCAGAATAAAAGTGTGGAATGAGTTCGAGCGAGCGAGTCAGCAGGTCAAGCAGTGCCGAATATTTTCTTATGTGGCATCATCTTTCTCTGATTTCCTGACCTGAAAATAATAAAAAGAACTTATTTGATTACACAAAAAATATTCCCTCACACTTCCTAAAACCAGTACTCCTCTTGTATTAATATTAGATCTATGGCCAAACGTAATGTATTATTTGTTTTGAAAAGGTAAAACCTGGATGCCCTCAGCAATCGTCGGAAATTACTGCTGCGCTACTCACGCAAGAGCATGTAGAGGCAGAGGGAGTGACTTTTCTGACCACCACCTGGTGGTGGTGAGAATCAAAGTCCAAATGAAATGGAGAAATAGAAGAAGGGAAGGACAGGAGGAAGTAGTTCATACAAGGAGGGTGGAAAGATTACAAGATGATGGAAAAAAAGCAGAATATAAGAGAGAAGTGGTGGGGCAACTGGGTAAATATGGATTGGAGCAGATGGGGGACGTGGATGATGTGTGCAAGGTATTCACAGAAGAAATCTTTGCAGCATGAGGTGGTGTGTGGGGTGAAGAGAAGACGAAAGGGAGTGCAAGGAACAATATGGTGGAATGGAGAGGTGAGACAGGCTGTGGCACAAAAGAAGAAAGCATAATAGTGAGTGGATGAGACACAGGGGCGTGGAAGAAGTTGAGAGATGGAAGAGAGTTATGTGCAGAGAGGAAGAGAGAGGTGAAAAGATTAGTAAGAAAGAGTAAGAAGAGAGTGGATGGGGAATTTGGAAGGAATTTGAGTGTAAAGTGGAGGGAATGTAAGAAATGTTGTGGAAAAGGGTAAAGAGAGTTAGACAGGGTGTCAAGGAAGTTAGTCGGAGAGTGAAAGATGAAAATGGTTGATTACTAGTGGAGAAGAGAGAAAAAGTGAGTAGATGGAAAGAACACTTTAAGGAACTGTTGAACATAGAGAATGAAAGTAATGCGAGTATAAGTGGCTGGGGAATAGCTGTTGAAAGTAATGCAAGTACAAGTGGTTTGGGAATGGCTAGGAGACGGAGGGATGTGAGAAGAGAGAAAGAAATCAGGAGGATGGAAGTTGTGGAAGCAATGAAGAAAGTCAAAAGGCGGAAAGCCCCAGGAATGAATGGAATGTGTGGTGAAATGATGAAGGATAAGGGAGGTACTGTATGGTGGTAGAATGGATGTGGACGATGTGTAGATTTGCCTGGGAGGAAGTTACAGTCCCAGAGGATAGGAAGTCAGGTATAATTAGTTTCCATTACAAAGGAAAAGGGGAAAAACAAGCGTGTGGTAATCATAGGAGCATTTGTCTTCTTTGTGTAATAGGAAAAGTATGTGCAGTGGCGTACCGAGGATGGGGGCCATGCGGTCATGGCCCCACCCCCCTTTTGCATATATATATATATATATATATATATATATATATATATATATATATATATATATATATATATATATATATATATACTGTATATATCTATCTATCTATCTATGTATATTTATGTTACAATACGGTTATTGGTGAGACTGAATCATAACTCAGTGGCACAGGGTACTTAAAAATTACTTTAGAATATCCTATATTTATGTCGTATACCTATTCCATATGGCCTCAAAATGATCATAAAATTGGCCAAACTGCAAAATTTTTCGGAGGGGGGGGTTTACACCCCCCCCAACCCCCAGCTGTACGGGCTCGCTGAGCTCGCCGTAATCATGAGCTACACAGTTGGAAAGTTAAAAAAAAAAACACCCCCCCTTTTCAACTTTCTGGGTACGCCACTGAGTACGTGGTTTTACACTTATTGATAGAGTAAGAGAAATAACTGAGGAATTTGTTGGGGAAGAACAGGGAGGCTTTAGGGAGAGAAGAGGTTGTGAAGATCAAATATTCATTCTTAGATCTTTAGTGGAAAAGTTTCTAGACAAGGGAAAGAAATTGCATGTGACCTTCATGGATTTGGAGAAAGCATATGACAGGATGGATAGACAAGGATTGTGGAAAGTTTTAAGAATATATGGAGTAGATGGGAAGTTGTTGAATGCCGTTAAGAGTATGTATGAGGGTGCTGTGGCTGCAGTGTGCGTGGATAGTGAACTGAACGAATTTTTTTATTTGAAGGTTGGATTGAAACAGGGATGTGTCATGTCCCCATGGGTGTTCAATCTGTATATGTATGGGGTTATATACAAGGTAGGGCAGTGGATGTTGGAGAGGCCCTAATGAGAGAGGACAGTGTTTCAAAACTCCCTGTACTGTTGTTTGCAGATGATTCTGTGTTGTTAAGTGAGGACGAAGGGGAACTGCAAGGCTTGGTGGATGAGTTTGGGAGAGTGTGTAAGAAACGGAATCTAAAGGTGAATGTAGGGAAGAGTAAAATTATGATCTTCAAGAGAAGTGAAGTCAGTGAATGTTCTGTGAGGTTGGATGACGAGGAAATGGAAAATGTGAGCGAGTTTAAGTAATCGGGTAATATGATGAGTAAGGATTGAAGTTTGGAGGGTGAAGTGCTTGAAAGGTTACAACAAGGAAGAAAGGTTGCTGGTTCCTTGAAAGCAGTCTTAAGAAATAGGGAAGTATGCATGGAAGTGAAAAAATCGCTATATGAGTGTGTTTTGATACCACCTCTAACGTATGGAAGTGAAGCTTGGACCTTGTTGGAAGGACAGAAGTCAAGAGTGAGAGCAGTGGAAATGAGTTATCTGAGAGGAGCCTGTGGAGTTACATGGAGAGACAGACTGACAAATGAGGAAGTGAAGGAGCATTGTGATGTGGACGTGGATGTGATAGGAAGCATTAGGAGAAACACACTGACGTGGTTTGGCCATGTGGAGAGGGTGGAGAGTGAGAGACTGGCGAGGAGAGTGTGTGTGAGTGATGTGGAATGGGGGAGAGGAAGGGGGAGGCCAAGGATGAGATGAAGGGATGGATTGGAGAGGTATATGAAAGAGGGGGGTGTAAGCTGGGACCGGGGCAGTGAAATGGTGGGGGAGAGAGTGACATGGAGGCGATTTGTTTGTGGCCACCCCTTACGGAATTAAGGCGTCTGGCAATAGATGAACTGATAGCCACTCACGCAATCTTAGACCGTTACCTCTTGCGCAGCTGGCTGTTATGCTAATCTGCCTTATAAGAAATCGTTTCCTTGATTTACAGAAAAACTATAGTGAACTACGGGTTGTCTGTGAAATTAAAATAATTGGGGATTTTTAAGCGATATCCAGATTGATGTCTATCTATCGTGTAACTTCACAATTGGCTGAGATATCCAAAAAAGTTCGCTACTGTACTACAGAGTTTTCCTCCTTATCCCTGCCCCCATTTCCTGCTGATGCAATAAATCATTCATTCGGGTACATACGCCAGGAGTCCAAACTTTGACGAAATTTGGTGTTCGAGCGGGCGAGGCGAGCGAGAACAACAAAATGACACTCTAACCACTTCCTCTTCCACTTTAGACCCCAACTCTTCCCATGTCTCGTCTCATAGTGTTACTCTCAGACTCTGTTGAACCATGTAACTCACTCTTTATACCTCTTCCTAGCCATACCAAGCCACACCTTCTGCTTCTGCTTCTACTACTTCTGTTTATACTCATCTAAATCACGCCTCTCCAATACACCCTTACAGTCTGCTCCCTCTGTCATCTGTAAGAAAGAGTGGATTAAATGCTTAACCCGCGCCATCCCGAGGACGTACTTCCACGTCCTCACGTTTTGTCACAGCCAGTCCCGAGGACGTACTTCAACGTCCTGCAATTGCAAGGTTCATAATTTCCACAATTTTCAAAATTCGCGGGAGGTTTTCGTTTCGCTCGGGTACCCAAGCCTCCCCTACCTGCTGCCAGGCAGGCAGCGTCCTAGACCCTGCGTGACCCGCGCTCGCCCTTGTCTCGGTCACTCACCTGCCAGCAGTGACCCAGGTCAGACATGGCGGGGAAAGGTCTCTCAGATGAGCAAATTGCATCCGTCCTGGAAGCCTTCACTGGAGACAGTGATTCTCCACTCGATGATGATGTGGTGGATCGCGATTACGTCCAGCCAGAGGAAGAAATAAGTAGAAGTGATGAGGAGGTCCCTTCGCCCCGAAAAACGCGGTATGTGACATACCGTAAGGCAAGGGAAGGCCAGGCTGCTCCCCAACCACGTGCACAGCTATCTCTCCATCACGATTCTGATCAGGACAAGGATGAGGACGATGAGGATGACGGAGGCCTAGGACGTGATATCGCCGAGTGGTTGGGAAAGGAAAAAATATCACCACGTGGATCAGAAGGTGGGGCGAGACGACACCTAAGGTATGGTTTAAGTACTTTGTCTGGGGAAGTAGGAAGTGGTGTGGTGGGATTGCTGGGAGAAAGGGAAAGTGTTGTGGCGGCAGCGCGGGGTGAAAGTGAGAGTGCTGTGGGGGTAGTGCGGGGTGAAGGGGCCAGTGGTGTGAGGGAGGCAGCACGAGCACGTGGTGCTCGTAGGCCTAGGGGAGAGCAGGTTGAGTCACTCCCCAGCACTTCTTTCGCCCCTGAATATTCACAAACTTCCTCCCCACAGCCCCAGGATGTGGGGGAAAGGAAAGAAAGGGAAGGGAAAGGACAAAGGAAAAGGGAGAGGGAAGAGAAGTGCGAGTGATGAGAGGCGCCGCTCTCCACCTCCCCAACCTCCCCCACCAACCTCACCTCCCCACCCTGACGAAGGGGACGATGGTGACGTGGCTGGAGACGGTGGTGTCACGTGGAACTGGGAGGATGGGCGTAATTTTACTCCCATCATTCACCAGTTCACTGAGGAGTGGCGGTCAGGTTGCACGGCTCCAGGTGTAAATGCTGGGTCGTCACGTTTAGATTTTTTCAACTTGTTTTTTGATGAGGCGTTTGTTGGGCGCATAGTAGAACAGACAAATATATTTTCACAATCCCAGCGCCTTGAAAGTGAACGCCTAGGAACCACAAGCAAGCATGCAGAACAGTATGACTTTCCCATGACTATATCAGAGATGTTCCTATTTTTTGCCCTGGTAATCTTGATGGGTGTGGTGAGGAAAAATCAAATTCCTGCCTACTGGACAACGGACCCAATCATCCTAACACCTTTCTTTGGAAAGGTGATGGGTCGTAATAGATTTCAGTTTATTCTCGGCCGCCTCCACTTTTTTGATGCAGATGATCCAGCCAATGCAAATAACACCGATAAAATGAGGAGAATTAGGCTGGTATTTGATCATTTACGGGAAATGTTCCGCTCCTCATTTTATCCCTACAGAGACCTCGTCATAGACGAGAGTTTTGTGTTGTGGAGAGGCAATATTTCCTTTAGGCAGTATATACCCAGCAAGAGACACCGTTTCGGGTTCAAGATCTTTGTTATGTGTGACTGTAAGACTGGTTATGTGCAAGACATAGTCTTGTACACTGGCGCACAGACAGATATAATAGAAGATCGGAGTATAGGACTCTCTGGGGCCGTGGTGAAGACAATGATAGAAGAGTACCTTCATCGTGGTCATGTTTTGTACCTGGACAACTGGTACACTAGCCCTCTTCTCGCTAGGTTCCTCCACCAACACGACACCGGAGTCTGTGGTACAGTCAAGAGAAACCGTCGCCATATGGTCAAGATAGGGAGGAAACTTGACAAGAATGAGGTGGTTTTCTTCCAGGCCAATAACATCCTTGCAACCCTGTGGAACCACAACAGGGAAGTTTGCCTCCTATCAACTGTTCACAGCCCCCTGATGCACCGCACAGACTCCGTGGATCACCGTAGCGAGAGGAGGCGCAACGTATGGAAACCAGAGTCTGTACTTGCCTATAATCTGAACATGAGGCAAGTGGATCAGTCAGACTCGATGATTTCAAGTGTTGACTGTGCCAGGACAACGATGAAGTGGTACAAGAAACTCTTTTTCCACTTGCTCGACATCACGGTCCTGAACGCCCACTACCTGCACGCAATGACCACCGGAGTATCCGAGACCTTTGAGGGGTTTGTGAGGGAGCTGGCACGTGAAATAATCGCCAAGCATGCCCAGGAAAGACCCCCACACCGCCCCCGCGCCCCCCGTGCTGCTCAGACTCCCCTACGTCTTGCAGCCCGCCACTACCCCAGCGCAATCCCTTCCGAACCAAACCGTCGTAAACCCCAGCATCGCTGCCATGTATGTAAGCACTCGACAGTCAGACCATCAACGCAGAGAAAAGACACAAGATACGAGTGTGTCGAGTGCAATGTTGCGTTGTGCCTTCAGCCTTGTTTCAAGGAATATCATAATCTCGTACACTTCTGAAACTGTGTGGGAAGGCGAAATGACGCTCATGATAATGGTAAGGCCAGTCAGTAGGTGATAAGTCAAATATAAAGTTGAAACGGGTGTTATTTTTTCAGAAAAGTAATGTATAAGATGAGAATTAGTGTAAGTGGAAAGAATTGTTATCAAAACTACACCCACTGTGTAAATCTGGTCAGTAAATATGTGATAGCAAGGAAATAAAGTGGAAACGGGTGTAATGTTAGCATGAATAAAACGTATAAGTTGAACATTACTGTAAGTTGTCATAATTGATGTCACGAGTACACCCACATTCTGGTCAGTAAGTATGTGATAGGAATTATATACAGTGAAAGATGTTGTAATGTTAGTAGTAAGGTATTTTATAAGTTGATTACTTGTGTAAGATGAAACAAATGATATCGCGATAACACTCCCTGTGTAGGTACGCGCAAATATGACGCTAAGTTCCATCGTACGTTCAGAAATGATGTAATATCAATTATATCAAGTGTTTACATGTGCAATGTTAGTGTAGAATAATTATATAAGTAAAAAAATAGGTTGTAAGTTGAATTAGTTGTCATAGAGACTTCACCGTGTGTGTTATTATTCGCTATTATTACGCTATATATTTACGTAAGGCCTGAAATAATCTCAAAACAGTTCTATAAAGTTGAAAAGTGTATAATAATATTAGAAAGGTATTATGTTAGTAGAAAAAGCACAATACGAGTTGAAACATCAGTCACAGCGAGTTCACTCACTACGTAAATAAGCGCTAACATTACGCTAAATGTTATCAAAAGGCCTGTGAATACGTAAAAACAGTTCAATATAATGTAAAATGGTATAATGTTATTGTAGAAGTATTATGTAAGTAAAAAAAATTATATGTATCATGATTTTAGAATGTTAGCGATTCATGGGAACCAAGTTGGCCGATTTTGCTCGTTTCTCACGATGGTACAATGGTTATTTCTGCTCTATTTTTGTATAAAATCCAATATACTCTTTTATCACATGTTTTTATGTTTGTAATAAATTCATTTCTACTTACTTTCATTGGTTTCCCAAACTTATAATACCATAGAAAACGTTTGATGCTCACACCGCATAGGGAGAACACGGGGCCAGGTGGGACCATCGCATACCTGGTTAAGCTAATTAGGGACCCCAGGGACCACTTTCTTTGCCACCGGCCATTGTTTCTGACCAAAAGCGAAAGTTTAAGCCAAAAAAAAAAGGTCGAAAATTGCCCGGGATTGGGGGGTACCAGTGGTCGAAAAGTTGCCGGGACGGGGTGGGTTAAATGTGCCGGCAACAACACTCATGCTTACCAAAACACTTTGGCAATGACCCTTTCAGCAGTCGCCCTGACCGTTCCAGGCGTTTCACAGTCAACAACGAAGATCAAACCAAAGCTGTGAAATCTCTAAAAGATCTAGGAAATCCCATCCTTGTTTCACACGACACCAACATAAACACTCAAACTGGAACCGTCCGAATTCCAGAAGATCGTATCATAATCGGTGATTTGAAATGTTGCAGCTGCTCCTCTCTAGTTCGCTCTGTCCTTACAGCTCAGGACATAGATGTTGCCCGCGTTAAGTGCTTCTCTCGTGGTCCCCGAGGTAACTTTCAACAATGCCAAAATTGTCTTAAGTGGACAAGACCTTCCAACACCTATACACATTGGAGGTGAGCACTTGACAGTCCAAAAGTACATCCCCACATCAGGCCATCCAGTCTAATACTGCCGTCCCAACCTGTGATGCCCACGCTGTGCACTACCTGGCCACGTAAGAACAGAAAGTTGCATTCCACTGTCCACCATTGTGCCAGTTGTGGATGATCTCATAATGTGTTCCATGGAGGCTGCCCCACTTACCGCTTTGAGTATGGAGTCCTGGCACTCAGGTTCAAACAAGGTCTTACCCTTCAGAGGCCCGAGAAGATGACAGCCACCTTGACTTCATCCTCATTCCATACTCTACTTATGTTCGATCAGTCATATGTTCTTCCTCCACCCCTAGATCCATCCCTTCATCTTCCCCTCACTCTTCTTCTTCTTCTCCTCCCATTTCTTCTTTTCCATCACTCGCACCATCACCATTTCCTTGCCTGATACTTTCTCACTACTAGAACCAAGCATTTCATCATCCTCTTCACCTTTCCATGCCACTCACACCCCTACTCCTACCACCACCATCCCCTTGTCTAATACATTCTCTCCACTAGATCCAGATACTCCAAAAACATCCTCCCCTTCCATTAACCCTTGCTCCATTCCCACTTCTGAACCTTCCCTTTCAGTCCGATCCACACTCAGGAAAACGTAGTTCAGTCAGATCTGTTTTACCACCCTCAGAGAAACTCTATGCTCTCCGCTCACCCCCTCCTCCGCTAGTTACAACAGACTTCTCTACTGAAGCACTATAAGCAAATGAGACCTGCATAGAACAATCCATCACCCCTTCCCAAATCCACCTTCCGCTTCCAGGTTCCCCTACATGGCCTCCCTTACTCCTCAACTTAACTTTTGTATGCATTCATCCATCTCCTTGTGAGCTTCCTCCTACTCCTAAACTTCATCCTCTCCTCTACAGGTCACTGCTAGTAATTTCCCTTCTCCTACTGCCACTCACTCATTGCTTTGCCTACCTCTCCCTGCAGACCATGCCCTTGATTCTCTGCTCTCCTCCTCTTCTCCATCACTAAATCATCCTAATCCTCCGGACTTCCCCCCACCGCTCAAACCCCTCATCCGAATCCCAGCCAAAACCACCTTATCACACCACGATAATTCTCAATCTTCAACATGTCCATCCTGCAGTGGAATATTCGTGGCTTCCGTTTAAAGCACAATGACTTACGTTTTCATATTTCCCAATGTGATCCACAAGTCATTTGTCTCCAGGAAACTTTCCATACCTACCTACCACCTCTCATCCCAGGTTATTCTTTTGTACACTCTTCTCCTTCTATTTCTAATGCTTGCATTCTTGTTCATTTCAGAATTCTCAATGAACCTCTTCCATCCAAACCTACCTCTCTTGCACCTTCTTCTGGAGTGTACCGAAACGTTGGATAACGTTTATTTCAGTCTGTGCCTCACCTTCTATTCCTATTGATTTCCCTACTAAATACCCGCCTTCTTTTTGTTCTCACACTTTATGGGTGGCTCAGTAGTTAATTCTCGTAGGCGTTCTCTTGACAGTTTTACAACTGATGTCAGCCTCTGTCTTTTTCATTCTAGCCATCATTCTCATTTTGATCCAAGAATTAATTCTTTCTCATGTGTTGACTCTCTTTGTGCACATCTTCTGTCGCTGTTAATTTTCATTGGATTGTGACTGACTAACTCTTTAACACTGATCGGTTTCCTGTTTTACTAAACCCAACTTCCCATGTCTATTCCCCTTCCCCAGAGATGGTGTTTTGAACCAGCTGATTGACCTTTATTTACATCTCACTCGGAATTATCCCTTTCTCCATCATCTTTTTCTAAGATTCTTATTCCTTAAACCAGTATACCATTTACAAACAAACGTGACCCCTGGTGGAATACAAACTATTCCAAGGCCCTATGAATGACGCATGCATTGTGGCGTAGTTTCCATCGCAAACGTCAAGGACCACAGTCCTTCGTGACGCTGTCCAGCAAGCGAAATGTCAAAGCTGGTGTACGTATATGTCCTTCATTGCGTCTTCTAGCCACGTCTCTGCCATCTGGGGGCTTATACATGAACTTCCAGACAAACATTCGCCTACTCACTCCCCTGTTTTAAATATAATCAACCACTGTATTGCAGACTTGGTATATATCGGTCAGGTTAGTAGTGATTTCCCTCTGGCTCCACAGTTCCTTTCTTTAAAATTACTCTCAGGACATAATACAATAAATTTGTCCTTATCACCAAATGTGCCTTGCCACGCTCCTTGCATATCCCGTGATCTGTTATCTGAGCTTCAGTATTGTCGCAATACTAGTGAGGTCTAAGCGGAATTCATTATCTAATTATTAAACATCTTTTATCTGCTTCCATGGCCATTATTGTTATGCTTTTACGAAGTTAGTCTGGTCAGAGGGCTATATTCCTCCTGAATGGCACGAGGCTCTTGTTCTTCCATTCCTCATACCAAACAAGTCAAATCACTTCGTTCAAGATTACCGGCCTACTGCCCTTACTAGTTGTTTATGCATGATATTTGAACGCAAGATTAATCATCGTCTTGCGTGTTTTTTTTTTTTTTTTTTTTTTTAATCAAAATGCCTTCTTTCATCTTCCTAATTTAGTTACCGACGAGCACGAAGTACGATCGACCCTTCAGCACAACTCGAAACTTATATTTTAACAACCTTTGCTAATGGTCAGCTCGTAATTGCATCATTTTTTAACCTGAGAGAGCATATCATACTACTTAACGATACCACATCTGACAACAGCTACCTTCTTTTGGAACTGATGGGAATATGGGTGTCTTCTTTCAGGCATTTCTTTGCGACAGGATCATCCATGTTTGTGCCGACAGTTCTGTCTCTTCCTCTTTTCTTCACCATGAGAGTGTACCTCAAGGCAGTGTACTTAATACTACGTTATTCCTCATTGCTGTAAATGGCATTGTTTCCCTCTTACCATCTGGGATCAGATCTTCCCATTATGTAAATGACTTTTTCATCTATGTCTCAGGATCCTCTTTCTCCATATTTCAACATCACATTCAATCAACAGGTTCGACAGCCTCGTCCTGGGCAACTAAACATGGTTTTCGATTCTCCACAACTAAATCGTACGCTATGTTTTTTTTTTTTTTTTCCAAAAGGTTAGTTTCATATCACCATCTCTTCCTTTATAATACCCTCTTGCAATATGAAGCTTTCAGAAAATTTCTTGGTCTAATCTTTCATTCTCACCTTAATCAGAAAAAAACATATTTCCTCCATACAACTACCTGTCCTACATTGCCTACGCCTCCTTCAAACTCTCTTCCATAGCACATGGGAAGCTGACTGCCGAACTCTTCTCCAACTTTGCATAGTTCTGGTTTAAGGCTGCCAAGTTTATTTCTTTGCCTCTACTTTCTTTCCCTCCAAACTTGACTCAGTCGATTATTTAGGTCTACGATTAGCTTCTGGTGCCATTATATCTTCTCTTATTGAAAGCCTCTATACTGAGTAGGGTCTGCCTTTTATTTTCCGGCGTCGTGCTCTTCTTTCTCCTCGGTACGCGACCAGATTCCGTCAGTTCATTTCCCGGAGGCTTACCATCCCTCCACCAGCATTAGCAAAATTTGCTTACTGTCCACACTTACGCCCTTCCTTTTCAATTCATATATAACCTGCTCTCCTGCTCTCCCATTCATTCTTTACCAATGCCGGTGAATTTCCACTACATTCTCGCAATTTCCCCATGGCTCTTGTCTTCCACTCCAATTTACACCTCTGTTATTCCTTACTCCAAATCCTCTACTTCACCCGTTGTCCCTTATTCCTATTTTCTCGAACATTTATGTTCTCATTCTCTTGCTACCCATGTTTACACTGATGAGTCAAAAACACCAAATGCCAAAGGTTTTGCAATACGTTTTCCCTCTAGATCCTATCAGTGTACCATACCATCTCTTGCTACCATATTCACAGCAGAACTCTATGCGATGTATTTTGCTTTACGATGTATGCTTTACTTCTCAACATTATCTTCTGTTCTTTTCACTGTTTCCCTTAGTGTGCTTCACCATTTTTCGTCTTTCCAAGCTTATAACCACCTTGTTCGTGAGACTGAAGAATGGCTTATTATTTTTTTTTTTCTCTGCTTGAAAGAAAAAAAAAAATGTATTTCTGCTGGGTCCGGAGTCTTGGAAGTATACCTGAAGATGCAATATCCTTGGGAATTTCAAGATTTCGTGCCATTCCAGCCTCAGATTCCCTCTCTATTATCACTTCTCTTATACTGTAATTTCAAGATGGCAGTTCTTCTGGTGTGACATTTCAGCTAATAAACTCTGTACGGTAAAACAGTCAGTTTACTTTTAGCATAATCCATATCAAAAGACGATAGGAAATGCACTGACCCGTTTACGTATTGATCATACCCAGCTCATTCTTATTTATTGTCCAGTGGATCTTCTGCTTACTGTACCTGTGATGTTCTTTCCTTTTCACATACTTTTAGACTGACAAAATTATGCTGCTGCTCTCTCCACTGTTTTTCCTTTTCTAGCACAGCTTCGTTCTCGTCCAAATCTTATAAATATTCTCAGAGATTTCCAGTACTTGTCTACAGATTGTATTGTGTCGTCTCTACAAACATTGAATATCCTTCACCTCATCTAAAATCCCTCTAATTATCCTCTGCCGTGTCTTCCCTGCTCTTTACTATGCCTTCATATCATAACACAGTCGCATATGATCTTTCCTACTTGCAGTTGAATTTCATTCACTCACTCATTGAAAATGAAAATATTTTATTTTAGGTCAAGATAAAATTTTTGCAGCTGACGTCTGGATTCTTGATGGTTAACATGGCGCCCTAGCGCCTCATTTTTACCAGTCTTTCCGTGTCGGGAATTAATATTGTTTATGTTTATTTATGTTAATTCATGTTCATTTATTTATGATAATATTGTTTATTTAGGGTTGACTGCTTATGTGAATTCGTGTTATTTATGCACTTATTGTCTATATAGAATATAAAGCAGCTTAGGCAAAATATTTATCTTTTTCAGGACACTTACTCCCTTTCACTGAATTAAGTTGGCCTGGCATTTGCTGGAAGAGAATAGGATAGACGACGGGTCCATGAGGGTTACTGGTGCCGGTATCATCATTCTCATGATCCGTTGATACTCTTGGCTAAATAAAAAGCGTCCTCGGTCAGATGGAATGGTTCGGGTATATTGAAGCTGTCAAGAAAATACTGTAATATAATTAAATTGTATGATGCTGGAGCAGATGAATTTATTTCTACCTTTGTAATATTTTATGTTGGGTGGAAGAAGTAAAGGACAGAAAAAAAAAAAAAAGCAAGAAGAGGTATCAAATGTTTCCATAGTGATCCAAGAATCATATTACTAAGTTTTCATTGGCAGTTCTGATGAAATAATAATGAATGATATTAACCAATATGTATACACTCGATCCAAAGAAAGTATCCAGGCCTTGTCGATGCCGTGACCAGGAAACCAAGAATGGTCTGGTGTTCGGACACAGCTGTAAACCCCCTCCCCTCCTGCTCCCTTCATCCTTTCCCAACAACAACCATCTTCCTTGATCTCTTGATCAGGATATAGGTCACTCCGGTTCACAGTATGAAAACCTGCGCGCGCGCGCGCACACACACACACGCGCACACACGCGCACACACACACACACACACACACACACACACACACACACACACACACACACACACACACACACACACACACACACACACACACACACACACACACACACACACACACACACACACACACACACACACACACATACACACACACACACACACACACACGCACGCACGCACGCGCGCGAGCGCACGCGTGAGCAGTGAGGAGCATCAAACGAGAGAGACAGAAAATAAAAAGAAGTTATATACAGTGTAATCATTCTAATTTTAGCTCCTTTCTCCACGTCCATATCCCCCTCTGTATCCCTTCTCCTCTCTGCCACACCAGTCCTCCTCCTTGATACCTTCCCGATCTTCCTCCTCCTTTCCCCACTCTCCTACTTACCCTTGTCTACCTCCTCTTCCCCGCTCCTACCCTGCTCACCCATCTGCATCTGCATGTCTCGCTCCATACCTCTCACACACACCCTTGCTACCAGCTTCAGCAACCCATACCTCTCCACACATTTAAAGTTGCCTCCCTCTCATTGTCTTCTTCACTCATCCTTTCTCCTTCCCCCTCCTCCTATCACCCACACACTATCTCCCCCATGTCCCTCCCCCTAATATACCTTCTTCCTTTCGCACCTCCATTTCCTCTTCTCCTCTTCTCTCTCCTCCCCCTCCCCCTCCCTCTCTATGCCTCCTTCTCATCTTCTCATCACTCTCATCCGAGCCCCTTTAAATACCTCCACACCCCTCTCTCTCTACCTCCCTCTTCTCGTCTCCCCTTCCCCCTTTCTGTTTCTCCTCCTCCCTGCCACCATCTCCCCTCCCACCCCAGACCCTCCCCATATTAGTTACTACTTATAATAAGTGTTATGTTGCTGCTCGCACTCACTCATCACCACACATCCATCTTGCCAACTTCAAGTAAGCTTCCTCTAATCATCGAACCTTTAGTTACAGTGAGGTATTTTTACAGTCGATTCCTCCTCCCTCCATATTATATTCTTTAAATTGGGAAAAATCTCTTGTACCAACCGCATTCAAGAAGACCAAATAAAACCCATTTTCAGATTGTAATCTCTCTCCTATGCTAAACAAAATCTCCGGGGCATACCTGGCTTGGAAACGTTCCTCACGTGAATAAGTTATTGAACGTTATATCTAACCACTGATGATGTAAAGTTTTCTCCTAGGCAGAGTAAATTCCAGTGAGAGCAAGAATAGAATGAAACTGCCATAGGCAGAATGCCTGGAGCATGGATCCGATTGGGTCTGCTTAGTTTTCACAGGCGTGTGGGCAGTAGAGCGCTTGCCGAATGGATCCGATTGTGTCTGCTTCGTTTTCATCGGCGTGTAGGCAGTCATTAGATTATTTTCTCGCTTCATTGCAAAGCACAGAATGGGTTTAGGAAGCTAAAAATTGCATTGCCAAGTATGCCAGACGTTTCTCTTCAATTTGTTAAAAAAAAAAATCCATTTTCAAAATTTTGAAAAAGATGCCAGGGCGGGCTGACCACTGGGTCCCGACGATTTCTGCATCCACGGCCACTGAGGGGCTTCAACTCTCCAACCAGCCCAGGACCTTTGACTTATCTTGAAAAACAGTAGGTTTCCAAGGTTTATGGATGTCTACCTTCTGAGATTCCAAACGATTTACGCTAAATTGTGATCTGTAGAGGGCACACAAACAAACAGGCAGACAGACAGGCAAACATGCGGAACTGACCAACATGCTTGCCGAATCTTTCGTTGCTGGCAAGCAATAAAATAGATGTAACATTATTCAAGACGTTATCATATTTTTGTGTATTATATAAGTGAACTGTATGTTTTGCCTTAAATATTGACTATTTTCTTCAGGTTTTATAACAGTAAATGACTTAATTTGTAAAGAGGACTTTGTGGGTATATCAGTGTAATAGGTACAGAAAAAAGGCTTTGGTAATTGCACAATATTATCATCCCATATCCTGCCCCCGCCTTCATCTGGGGTGAGAGAGGGTGCAGATACACAGAAAGACAAAGTATACAACTTGGGGAATTGTCAATAGTATACAGAGTGAAACAGGACACGGTCATTACATAACATTCTGTGTTTTTAATTGGTTCTTCGTCCATCTATGAGTAAGAAGAATGTTACGGTTGCTTTTCAAATTAAACAGGGATAGAAATGATCACTCCTCCATTCACGGGGGAAAATGTTAAAGTTACTTGCTTTTAATATTGGATAGTTATAACTGAAAACGGCTCCACCAAGAGAGAAGCAGATCCTTATAGTTCCTTTTCAAACTAAATCGACCTGTAATATCTAAATGACTCTAAATGTTATCATTTGTGACAACCTTAGCCTCTTCACAACGGTTCCTTTTCTGTAGCTTATCCTTCCTGGCACCAGACAATTTTCTTCTGATAACGAATCTCAAGCAGGAAAATGGAAATTCCTCCAATCCGATGGCATACCACTATCTACCACACGATAATCATTTCCACCTCGACAACTTAGTTACAACCTTAATACTTCTGGAGTCCTAAACACTCTGGAGGACAGATGACATAGATACTACGCTTTTGTAGAAATTTTCATGTGGACGTATGGGTTTGACCTCTATCTTGGGTAAAACATGCGGATAAAAGACGATATGCTATACCTTTATCGAACCCTGCATAGAGTTATATTGCAAGGAAAGAGACGCCATCAGACGTTGAAAAGGTTGAAAATTCACATGAAAGCTTCAAACTGGAAATAGGACAAGGAGGAAGAAACAAAATTCCAAGAGTGTAGGTCAAAGAATTGATAAGCTACTGTATCCCCTTTGCCCTCCATCCCAAGTACACACACACACACACACACACACACACACACACACACACACACACACACACGCACACACACATTCTCTCTCTCTCTATTTTACATATATATATATATATATATATATATATATATATATATAGATAGATAGATAGATAGATAGATAGATAGATAGAATGAGTGATAGATAGATAGATAGATAGATAGACATATTACATATATATCCATCCGTCCATCCATCATCCAATCCTATGTTGCTGCATGAGGAGCGTAGGATCCCGGGGCTAGGCATGTTGGTCCTGACATTTAAGATGAGAGTGGCCAGCCTCACTCATCCCTGAGTGGCATTACCTGAGCAATAAACCCCAACCACCCCTTGGATATAAACCTTCACCGGCTCAATCCGATTGGAGCGCCGTAACTACCCACTAAACCACCAGGCGCAAAATTTGGTTATACGGTTCCCACCCAGTGTAGTAAATGGTTTCCTGGTGTATAGGAAACCATTTGGCTTGTCACTCAGTGTAGAGTCACTCACAGGCAGAAGGAAGAGGAAAGAATGAAGGAAAGAAAGACAAAAGAGGGAGTGTAAAGCCACCCGGAGGCAGAAGGAGGAGGAAAGAATGAGGGAAAGAAAACCAGAAGAGTATGAAAGGAAAGAAGGATGGAGGAGAGGAAAGGGCAGACACCTGAGAGCAGCACTACATCGAGTGAGTGGATGGTGAACGTCCCCATCTAACACACACACACACACACACACACACACCTATATATATATATATATATATATATATATATATATATATATATATATATATATATATATATATATATATATATATATATATATATATATATATATATAGGTGTGTGTGTGTGTGTGTGTGGTATTTCACTGTTTCAGGTTATGAGTTACTTATTCTATAAAAGCGTTTCAGCATATTACGATCATAAATGAGAGGTCTGTAAGGAGAATATTAACCAAACTAGTTGGTTATAAGAATAGTACAAGTGGAGTAAAGTGGCTTTGCAACGAGCTCTTGCGACGGCTGGTATTTTGTGGTGGGCTGGTGGTATGCTGTAGTGTTCTGGTTATGATGGTGGCCTTCATTTGTTCCCCTGTGCCACTCTATTTTTTTTTCCTCTTATGTTTCAGAGATACTTTTGTTTTCTGTCACTGGTACCTGGGACATAAACTCCCTCACCAAGTCAAATCTTTCTCCATTCACCAGTGTATCACAACGATCGGTCTCAACAATCATCACTTTACTCTTACATATGATCTGTTCAATTCAGTTCTTGTTGATTGCATCTATAACACATGCACTAGGCTTACAAATAGCAAACAACACCCCAGGACATTGGTACCTGACAGGTGCAACACCTGCACATTACTCTTGTCACAACAAACTAAATTACCCCGACCCCATCCAACAACCCCTCTCCTCCCACAACCACTGCCACCACAACTCAGCCCCAGTGAACAAACACAAACACTGCACATACAACAAAGACCCACACTACACGTGCACCAACTGGAACCCACTACATAAACATACTCCAACTCACTGACATCGGCCTCTGCTCTAAAGCACCACAATTTGTAGATTTTCTTCACAAACCAATACAGACATTCCGCTCCTTCAAGTAATCATGGTTACACACACACACACACACACACACACACACACACACACACACACACACACACACACACACACACACACACACACAAGATTTCACTCATCACGCATCCTCAGAGACAAAACTGATGGCCACTTACTGCACATTCACAAACCCATCCCACATAC
This sequence comes from Coenobita brevimanus, assembly GCF_032717465.1. NCBI lineage: Eukaryota > Metazoa > Arthropoda > Malacostraca > Decapoda > Coenobitidae > Coenobita > Coenobita brevimanus. Next base: position 12,828,554 of record NC_136965.1, on the reverse strand, counting down.
CGTACGAATAAAACACAGACACCATATCATAAATACACCCCTTTGTGTCTACTCTGGTCACAAAATATCATTATGTTTAACATTTTAAATTCCCGTGACACCTCTCATGCTGTACCAGTGTAATACAACACTCAGATCCAGCATTCAAGACTGACACCTTATTCTGCATTAGTTTTGCTAAGGATTTTTACACTGAAAAAAATATTGTCCAGTACGAATACAGCAGAGACAGCTGCTGGGACTTCAATATTGCAAAACATTTCAGAAACTGGTACATTCTCATTGACAACCCACGAAACGCCTGCATCCCACATCTAGCACTCTATTCTACCTCCTACCTCAACATCACATTCTGTTCGCCCAAATCTCACATGCCACCAACTGACATACTGATCTCAAACTTCCATCTACTCGCCGTCTTATAATCCCCACAAGGATTCACTTCAAACCAGACTACTGTAGATATGCATCACTTACATAAGCTAAAACAATCGAACGTCACTTCAGAGCACTAAGTAAAACACCCTTCACTAACGTCAACAGACACGTAAAAAATTTTACAAAATCATATTTAACACAAACACCACATTCCACGAGATAACAGAAGACACCACAACCCAAACTTTGCAGCCGAGATTGTTATACCTCATAAAACAAAGCGACCCACTCAAACACAACTCTCCTCTCCCACACACGAACGACACCATCAAGAAAATCCAGCAGTTAAAGAACGAAACTGGCAAAATTAACACAAACACAAAAGAATTTCGGGAAGCTTTTTTGGCAACTATCAACCACTCCATGAATCTTTGTTGGCTCTACCGAATAATCAAAAACATTAATAATTCACAAAAGGGCACTTTCAAGACCTATGTCATCATTACTACCAACACCCAGCATATCCTTTTTTTCTTCAGAGAACATGCAGACATATTTCTGAACGAGTATTCAAACATAGGTGGCCCTACACCAACACACAGTGAGTTAGAAATCCTTGGAATCTAAACTTAAGAGTGTTCGGAGAGGAAAGCAAAGTATTATGTCTGGTGTTACATAAAGAAGGAGTTAGAGGGTTCTGGTTGGGATAACTGGCAGAAACTGGAGATATAATCTCAACAATCAAGACACAAAAATGGTTATGGGCAGGACATATCTTTTTTAGCATAGACAGCAGATAGATAAACAGAGTAAATGAATTGCAATTAAAATGAAGTGAGAATCCGAGTCAGACAGAGGACAAGATAATGTCATCATCATTGGCGGCAAGTGCCCTGGGGTGCAGTCTCACACACCCTCTGATTCCACCCATAGGGGTCTCTTCATGCAACCTTCCATAAGGCGACTCTTCCCTCTCAAAATATATCTCAGCATGAATGGTTAACCTGCTTCAGCCATGATTTCCGTGACCTTCCCTTTGGTCTCCTCCAGTCTGGATTAACTCTCTCAGAGATTATTCTGTGGACAGGGCGAGCCTCAAGAAAAAGGACGCATTAAGAGGGCATTAAGCCTCGACTCAGTCTCACAGCTGCTCGTTATGTACTCCGTAATGCCAGCTATATCCCATAACCCTGTGCAGGCATTAGTACAAAAGGAGTCAATTTGCTGCTTCAAGTCACTGTTAAGTATCCATGCCTCATGGCCATATAATTAAAGAGGGTGCACTAGTGTCTTGAAGGTACGAATTTTCGTCCTTGTACACAAATAATGGCAAAGCCAAACACCTAAGATGACTGAATTCATAGCCATGTAGGCCAGACCAATGTGACGAGAAAATTTGTCTGACATGCCATTGTTATTTATCACACTACCATAATAAGTTAATGTTTCCGAGACCGCCACGTTCTCACCTCTTGAACAGAATGAATTGCTTAATCCTACAAGTCACCAAATGCCGGACCTTGGTCTCAGTGGCTTTGATTTTCATGAAATTCCTTGAGGGCACTCAAAAGTATCTTCAGCAATTTCGCTAGGATAACTGCTTCATTAGCAAAGTCAAGGCCAGTAACCCCGAAACCATCAGTTAATATACCACAGGGACTTCGATTCACAGCCCAGCCAAGTACTCGTCTATGGACGTGTTGAATAGCATGGAAGCAAGGACACATCCCTGTCTTACTCCTGTACTGACTGAGAAGAAGTTGAATGTTCCCCCTTCAAACTTGACAGCACTCTCAGTGTTTGAATACAGGCCAGTAGTCAGTTGGATTATTCCTGAGGGGATCCCATGGAGTTGCAAGAGTATCCATAGTACCTTCATATTTACTGAGGGAAGTGCCCTCTTGAAATAAACATTGGCTGCATGCAGACCATGTCGATACTCAAGGAACAGTTCCATGAGTACTCAAAGAACTAGGACGTTGTCAACTTTAGACTTCATGGGTGTGAATTCGCATTGTTCAAACCTCAGAAATTTTAGTAAATGGTCCTGGATATGCATCAGGACAATGCGAGCAAAAATCTTGCCTGGCACACCTAGCACTGTAATACCACAGTAGTTATCATTGTCATGTTGGTCTTCTTTCTCTTTCCAGATTGGTGTGACCAAACCCATTGTCCAGTCAGGAGGAATATCAGTCTGCCAAGTGGTTTCTATGACTGCATGTAAACCCCTGCTCATGGTTTCATCCCCAGCTTTGGTTAGTTCCACCAGGATACCACAAACACCAGCTGCCCTATCACTTTTTAACTTATATGCTACCTTCTTTATTTCATTTAAAGAAAGCATGGTATCATCAGTTGGTGGGAGAGGAGTCAATGTTTGTTCACCAGCCAATGGACGCTCTTTAGGCTCAGCCATAGACAGCTTCTCAAAGTACTCAGCCCAATGGCCCTATGATCACTCACCCCAAAAGCAAACCGTTCATATGATGTCGGAACAGAGTATTTTTAACCTGAGAGGCGGGTCTAGAATGAAGCATCTGAAGGGTTTGGTAAACAAGTTGAAGGATATTCACTCAAGAACGGTCTTCCACCTCTGCAGTGATTTCCCTGACATACCGTTTCGTCTCAGCATAACTCATGCCTATTAAGACAAAAGTCTGTGCTACTCCGAATCACCAGCAGGTCTGGCACCCTGATTCTCCTTAGCTGTAGCCAGTATTCCTAGCAAGACAAAACCCCTTCTTGATCTCGGGCACTCTCCAACTCATTTATCATCAACAGCCAGGGTAAGTACATTTGAAGATATCTTATTCTACAGGGTCCTCAACAGTACTGAGCATATCAAACTGACTTGAGATTGCCACTGCATACTGATGAGCACACTATTTGTCCCTGAGTTTCTCAAGATGGAATTGTTTTTGGTAGAATTTTGAGCTTCTCTCAGTTTTGAACAGAAACCTTAAAGTCTGTGACCAGTAACAAAGAACTCTGCACTCCTGAAAACACTGCAGTTCTGAGGGATCCTTGAGCAAATATGAACAGTGATGTGATCTTTCTCCTCTGCAACCCTTCTGGTATTGGAATACCAAGTCCAGTTGTGAAATTCTGGCCATTGGAGCCAGGATCCAACAATTCTCAGCTTACAGGACTTTGCAAAATCCAGAAGGGAAGAACCATCTGAATTCCTGGTCCCAAAGCAATGGGGACCTACACATTCTTCGAAGCCTTCCCTACCAGTGCCAGTATCCCCATTGAAACTACCCAGGACCAAGACTGTATTCTGAGTGGGTCTATGTTCCATAACTGTTAAGTTTAACATAAAGAAGCTCCTTCGTTTCACAGGTACTTAGCGCAGCTGGAATGCTGCAGTTGGAATGCTACAGTTGGAACGTACATACCAGGAAGTGAGATGGAGCCCAAGAAGTGCTTCATCCTCACCAGGATTATATGCTCATCAACCTGAGTAACTCTGTCGACACTGCAGGCAAAGTGAACAGCAGTTGCCAAACTCTAAGCTGTGCACTATCGTCAAAGCCAGACCAACAATATGTATAACCATTGATACGGGTCTCACCATGTCCAGGTTACCTCAGTTCAGACAGTACAGCTATGCTAACCCCAAAAGACTCCAACTCTATTGACAACAAAGGCGTTGGTCATCTTTCAATAGGCTTAGAGCATTTTGAGCCCCAGCTCAAAGTGCCATCCAAAAGCTAAACCCTTGCATGCCTCTACAGGTTCGTGTGTCCTTAGTGCTGTTACGACGTGAGTTAAAAACAGGCTTGGGCTAGGGTGTCATCCGGCTGCTAGGTTCCCATAGGCATTACCCAACAACCATCATAACTGGTGCCAGTATGACAGGACCCCACAAACTCCAATAGGCTGACACCTGAGGAGGGATCCCGGCAAAACTGGGTTAGGGTCTGAGAACTCACAGTCACCCTGATCATTATTACTCTTCTTCAATCATGTGAGATATAAGAATTTACAGGGAGGGAATGTAAATTTCGCTATTCAGGGAAGGACTCACCACTAGCATTGGGACAGGGGCAAGGAATCCCTGACAAGGGTTATCCAGGTTTGATTCAGAGTTTTTATTCTAGGTGGATTGCCAACCAAGGTTAACGAGCTCTAACCACCCTGCTACAGAAGATGGCAGTTGGCTAAAGTAGGGCAGAGGAGTAGACTGTAGCACCAGTCGAGCAAGTCAAAACTCCCAAGGTTGATAGAGCACTGATGACAGGGAGAGCTGGAGGTCCCCGTTTCATCAGCCCTGGGGAGTAGTTCATGACCATCCCCCTTTGTTGAACTTTTTCAGTGTTTCAGTAACACAGAGAGCAGTTGAACTTTTTCAGTGTTTCAGTAACACAGAGAGCAGGCCAGCTTGCTCTCCAGTACAAGTTTCTCTAACTTTCAACACCAAACTGCACATTCCACACTACAATTCCTTTTCAAAATTAAGAAAGAAAAATGGCATCTAATAACCAAGCCTAGGAATCCCTGGGGGAGAGGGGACCATAAATGCCCCCACTATCCCCTGCTCTCCCAGTGACGACTCAACAAGCTGCCTGGAACCACCGTCTGGCTTCATGCTTCTTCATTCCTGCAACATTTGCAGCCTTTTCTCAAACTTTCTTTCTGTTGAACACCACCTCTCCTCCTCTAAACCTCACCTTCTCTTCTTAACTGAGACTCAGCTGTCTAAGGCAACTGAGAGCAAGCCCTTCTTTGTATCCTCCTACTTTCTCTATACTCATCTCAAAGCCAAAGGTGGCTGTTGTGTATTTGTACGCAACGACTTATCTTGCTCTCGTGTTCCTGAACTTAATTCTTCTCAATTCTCTACTCTCTGGCTTCAGCTTTCCTGTCGTTCTCTCATTTAATATGTCTGTGCTGTTTACTTATCGCCTAATTCTACTGACTATGAAAAATTCCTTGGCTATCTTATTTCTACGATGGAACACATCCTATCCATTTCTCCTTTCTCTGAAATCTTCATTCTAGGAGACTTCAATGTTCACCACCACCTTTGGCTCTCCTCTCCCTTCACTGACCAACCTGGTGAACAACCCAATATCATTTCTATCCTTAATGACCTAGAGCAGGTTGTACAGTACCCTACCCGTATCCCTGACTGCCTTGGAGAGAGTTCCAACATACCTTACTTCTTCCTTACAACTAATCCTTCTGCTAAAACTGTTAATCTTTCCTCTCCATCAGGCTCCTTTGATCACTACCTTATTACCTTAACCTGTCTTATCACTTCAGTATGACCTATGGACTCTCCAAAGAAATGTCAGTTGTGGTACTTTGGAGCTGCTGATTTGAAGGCCCTCAGGCATTACTTCTTTAATTTTCTCTAAAATGATCATTGGTACCACGGCCAGGAGCCATCTGAGTGTTCCTTGCGCATTACAGAGGTTACTCTCTCGGGCATGGATGCACACAGTCCCTTCTCATATCCTTTGACTAATGCAAGAAGGCCTTGGTTTAATTCACAACGAGGAGAGGGCCTCCAGTATAAAAAGTACTAGAGCCAACCCACCCCTGCATCACATCTTTTATGCGTTTCTGCTGGGAATCGTGCCAAGTCTCTTCCCCGCTCTGCTAAAAATAATTTCATCCATACTAGATGCTCTCAACTCTCCAACCCAAATTCTTCCCGCCCCTTCTGGTGTCACGGAGTTTGTGAGAATTTATTTAATAAAGAATACTTTAAAATGTTGCTTGTAAATATGGACAATGAATTGACTTGTGAAATCAAGCAGTAAGTTTATGCCGGCTTACTTCGCTGATTCTGTAAGGACGAGAAATTATAAACTTTCTCAATAGTACAGAGCAGAGACTAATTACTCATGAGTGCTGTTTGTAGTACTCTTAGCCCCCTGAGAAAGTGACTTCACCCCTTACAATCAATAACTAATACTAATAGTAATAAACAGGCTCTTGCCGGTGCATTAACTCCTGGTTGGCACAACGGATTTAAGCTTAATACAAAAGGACTGGCCTAAGTACCAGTTATGAACAATGCAAAGCGTTTATGCAAACTAGGAGCGGCAACTAGAATAAGCTTAATGTGGAGAAATAAAACATGAGTTTAACTATACATTAATAGTAAAGAGATGACGAGGCAGAAGAGGAGAGGCGGCAGCATGCGGCAGGACGATCAGCTGATCTGCACGACAATGCTGCACCCGCCAGCTGCACCTGTGAAAGGAATCAAGGTGGAGCATCAAGTGTCATTTCTCTCTCTCTCTGCTTAGCAATCAGTACTTATGTTTATTATTCATCAGGAAAAGTAGTCTTTGGATTCACAAATCTCTCAGGACCCTTGTAGTTTACTAGTTAACCTAGCATTATTAACCAGGAAACGTGCCACTTCTTAAATTGCCCAAATCTCTCAGAACTGGTGGTTTACTGGTTAACCTAACTCTACACTTACGATTAATGACAGGAAGCTGACAATCCTTACGCAATCTCGGGCAGGTCACATTTTAACACCCATCGTGGGTGTGAACACTCATGTGGATAATGTGCATTCTCCGAGAATCCTCAGAGAGGCCCACAGCTCGAGATGTTCCACAATGTAATTCAAACACAGCCTCGGATTGTCCCTATGGGGTTCTCAAATTTCCCCCTTAACCTATGGTACATATGTATGTACAGGCCCTGGACATGATGTGTCCTGTGGGGGCAATGGGCGAGACGTCAGGTCTGCACGCACATTACCACTACCCTCTCTTTCAACTGCTTCAGAGATTATGGGTGTGGGTTCAAACAGCGCAGGAAGGACATGTCCCTGGTTGGTGGTACGTGGACACACTTTTGCAGGAACAAACAAAACTATCCATTTCTCGTCCAATCCCTGGCCAGAAAAAGTCAGCACGGATATGGCCCTGGGTTTTCCTTTTGCCCATGTGACCTCCTGAGGCTGAACAATGACCTCATTCTAAAACTGCTAGGCGATACTTAGCGGGAACGACAAACTGCAGTCGAACCTCGCCCTGGGATGTTCATGACTCATGGTACAGCCGTCCTTGTTTATGAAGGAACTTGGCTTGACCTCCCCGTGAATACTTTATCACTCTACCCTTTTGTTTCTTCTGCATGGCAGCAAGTGTCGGGTCAGAATGTTGTTCTTGAACAACAACTTGGCTACACATCAGATCTTGCAGCGATGCAATGGTCACTGGGGTGACACAATTTGGAGCCTCAGCCATGGGTCGTGTTACTGCAGCCGAAGTCTGAGTAGCGTCATCTGTGGTGCAACAATACTTGGCACCTTGAATATTGCCTATTATTAGGTCAAATAAAGGTTCTGGGATGACAACTGCAAAAGTTTTACCAGTGTAAAATGGAGATGCCACCTGGATACGTGCCTCAGGGAACAATCTCACTGATCCATCAATAAGGTTAGTTTGCATCTGTCGACCTGTGTACTCCTCAGGCCGAACTAGACTTTGCCTGACAGAGCAACCTGAGGAACCACTGTCTCTCAGGACCTTCACAGGAATGCCTCCCACAAACCCTGGCTGAACAAGGAAGTCACTGTCACCTGTGGGAGGGCCTGTGGAGGGTGCAACCAGCCACTGATGAGGCTGCTGAATAAATGATGCGGCAAACATGGCGCCCTGAGAATTTTATGCCTGAGGGGTCATACTCAGTGTCTGGGGAGATGGAGCATTGACCTCCTGTGGCAGAGTGTTCACTGTCGCTGGGGGACTAGTGAACTGCGGGGAAGTACCCATACTGCTAGGGACAACACCACCGTGCTGCTGCTGAGGAATGAAGGCTGCATTCGCCTCCTGCCTCCGAGGGGCTGGTGCTGAAAAGGACAGTCCCGACGGTCGGTTGCGTGGCTGACACTGCTGCTGGTTATGGTACTTATTGTACCTCTTCCACTCAGGTTTCTGAGTGTTTTGCCCCTGGTCCTTCTTCTGCGGTTTTGGACCTTGGCCATTTTTCTGGGAACGGCCTTGTTGCTGGGGTTCAGTCTGAGACGGTTTCCCAGATTTGTCACCTTTCCTGTTCCAGGTGTGCTGCTTATGAGATTGATACCTGTATGCAGTGAAGAACGCATCAGCCTTGTTCACCATTTGGCTGGCATTCCTTACCTGGCAGATTTTAAGCTGAGCCATAAGTTCAGCAGGCCACGACTTTTCTAGCTGCATGTGCAGCATAAGGTCAATTATCCCCTCTCATGTGGAAGGAGTTTCATCTTTCTCCATCCACTCATTTAAGTAAGCAGTAAGCCGAGCAAGAAACTGAACAGCAGTCTCTTTTTCTTGTAAATGCGCCCTCATACTCTGACTCTTAGCATCATCAACTGTGAGACCGTACGCTTTGACAAGTGCGGCCTTCATCATCTCATATGTGAGATTGTCTCCAAGAATTCTGTGGAGAATATCGAGAGCAGGGCCCTCAAACAAGCTAAGGAACTGCAGCTGCTTAGCTGCATCATACAGCTGGTACAGCTGAGCCATGTCTTCGAAACGAGCTATGAATGGCTCAATTCGCTTGCCTTCCTTGTATGGAGGGAGCTTGATGTGTGGGGTCGTCAAAACGTGTGCAGGGAGAGTGCTCGTGGAGCTTGGGTTAGCTGCACCAGATGTGTCTGAAGCCAAGGGGTCTCGCTTGAGCCTCAGCATCTCAAGTTCATGTTTTTCACATGCCTCACGCTCGGCACGTTCGTGTTCTTGCTCTCTCTCTCGCTGTTCTTGCCCGTACTCACGTTCTCTCTCGCGTTGTTCTCGCTCGTCCTCGCGTCGTCCTCGCTCGTCCTCGCGTCGTCCTCGCTCGTACTCGCGTCGTTCTCGCTCGTACTCGCGTCGTTCTCGCTCGTACTCGCGTCGTTCTCGCTCGTACTCGCGTCGTTCTCGCTCGTACTCGCGTCGTTCTCGCTCGTACTCGCGTCGTTCTCGCTCGTACTCGCGTCGTTCTCGCTCGTACTCGCGTCGTTCTCGTTCGTATTCGCGTTGTTCTCACTCGTACTCACGTTGTTTTTGCTCGTATTCGCGTTGTTCTCGCTCGTACTCGGGTTGTTCTCGCTCGTACTTGAGTTGTTCTCGCTCGTACTCGCGTCGTTCTTTCTCGTACTCGCGTCGTTCTCGCTCGTACTTGCGTTGTTCTTATTCGTACTCGCGTCGTTCTCGCTAATACTCGCGTCGTTCTCGCTAATACTCGCGTCGTTCTCGCTCGTACTCGCGTCGTTCTCGCTCGTACTCGCGTCGTTCTCGCTCGTACTCGCGTTGTTCTTACTCGTACTTGCGTTGTTTTTGCTCGTATTCGCGTTGTTCTCGCTCATGTTCACGTTGAATTCTACGCTCTTCGCGAGCATCATTCTCACATTGCTGCTCGTAACTAAACCGAGAGAGTACATACTCTTTAACTTCATTGGGGTCGCTAAGCCCCATATCTTTAGCTTCCTGTACACAGACGTTGGTAGACATGATACTAACTCAATCTGAGTGAACTAAAGACTAAGTACTGACTGCTATTTTGCAGAGAAATGCCAATAATCAAGAGTAAAGAATATGGGCACAGGTTTGTGGTGACCAGTTTTATCTAGTTAAACTGGTAAAGAAAAAATTTAAAAAAATAACTGACTGTGGAAACTATTACATAAAATCAATTGAAATGAATCATTAATGACCAGTAAGATAGTGCCTATAGACTTTAATGATAAATACCTAAATATGAGTGAGTGAGTATTATCTCGTTAATAACTTTAGAGCTAGGAGTTAATATCCTGGAATGAGGTCGCCAGATGTCACGGGGTTTTTGAGAATTTATATATTAAAGAATACTTTTAAATGTTGCTTGTAAATATGGACAATGAATTGACTTGTGAAATCAAGCAGTAAGTTTACTTTATACTGGCTTACTTCGCTGATTCTCTAAGGACGTGAATTTATAAACTTTCTCAACAGTGCACAGCAGGGACTAATTACTCACGAGTGCTGTTTGTAATACTGTTAGCCTCTGGAGAAAGTGACTCCACCCATGACAATCAATAACTAATACTAATAGTAATAAACAGGCTCTTGCCGGTGCATTAACTCCTGGGTGGCACAACGGATTAAAGCTTAATACAAAAGGACTGGCCTAAGTACCAGTTATGAATAATGCAAGGCGTTTATGCAAACTAGGAGCGGCAACTAGAATAAGATTATTGTGGAGAAATAAAACATGAGTTTAACTATACATTAAGCTCAAAGGAAAAGAACTGTAAATTTATTAATTACATTGAAATAAATTTACATTACATGAGCCTCAAAATGAATTCAAAATAACAAGGAGAATACACTCACTCGCTCACTCAAAAGCTAAACTTAAACCTAGGAAAAACGAAAAGAAATACTGGTCAGTAGTGAGGGCTAAGCGGAAACTGGGCGTCGGTGCGTAGGACGGACGCTGCACTCGCTAAACCTCTCGCTGATTCAGAAACTCGCTGTACAACGGTGGCGCTGCTCCACGCTGGGCCAACGAACTTGCTCTCACGACGCTCTAATCCTGACTGACTTCGAATTATGAAAGGGGACGAGAGATGGCCATGCTTGGTTCAACGGTCAACAAAAATAAAGTGAGCGATACACACTCACAATTAATCACTCAGTGAAGGCGCTAATGTCGCGCACAAGGACGATCACTTATGAAACAGTGAAAACTGTTCTGAAAACCGTCCCAATCGCGTGAATACATGGACGGTTAAACTGAGTGATACACAATGAGAATTCCACTAGGATTAGCGGTTTTCACTCTGAATAAAATGTTACGAACTTATAAACACGTTCGCGCCAATTCGTGACATCTGGCACCTTGCCAAATACCTTTCTAACAAATTCACCTCATCATCCTTCCCTCCTCTTTTCTATCCTGGTGACTCTGTAGGTATTTCTAGTGATAAAGCAGATCTCTTTACTCAGACTTTCTCCTCCAATTCCACCCTAGACGATTCAGGTGTTATTCCTCCATTACTTCCCCCCTCTGACTTCCTCATGGCTGACATTAATATTTCTTCAGCTGGTTTATTTTCTGTCATCACTGGCCTCAGTAATAACTAGGCATATGGGGCTGATGGAGTCTCTCCTGTTGTCCTCAAGAACTGTGCTTCTGTGCTTAGACCCTGCCTAGGAAAAATCTTTCTCCTTTGTCTGTCAACATGTACCATTCCTTCTTGCAGGAAGTTTGCTCTCATTCAGCCAGTCCCAAAGAAGAGTGACCATTCCCAGCCTTGTAACTATCGGCAAAATGCTTTAACATCCTGTGTCTCAAAAGCTTTCGAATCTATTCTTAACAGAAAAATTATAAAGCATCTTTCCTATCATAACCTTCTTTCTGATCGTCAGTATGTGTTCCATCAGGGACGCTCCACTGGCGAACTTCTCACCTACTGTACCTTTCAGACTTCTGGTCATCCTCCTTTCGGGACTTTGGCGAAAGCTTTCCCATTGCACTTGACATCTCAAAGGGTTTCTATCGAGTCTGGCATAAATCTTTAATTTCCAAACTGCCCTCTTATGGTTTCTATCTTTCTATCTGTGCCTTCATCTATAGCTTCCTTTCTGGTCGTTCTATAGCCGCTGTTGTAGACGGCCATGATTTTTCTTCTAGATCTTTCGACAGTGGTGTTCCTCAGGGCTCTGTCCGATCACCAGCTCTCTTCCTTTTATTCATCAATGACCTTCTAAGCTGTACATCTAACCCTGTCCACCCATATGCTGATGATTCCACCCTTCACTTTCCATTCGGTTCTCGCAATGTACATCTTAGCAGTTACTTCAACAAACAAGGGATGAGGCTTTGGCACATCTAATGTCTGACTTGGTTCGTATCTCTGGCTGGCTTAAAAACAATCTTGTTGTTTTTAATGCATCAAAGACTCAGTTCTTGCATCTATGAACCTGACAAAATCTTCCCCAGGAGTACCCACTAATGTTTCATAATATCCAGCTTAATCCTGCATCTACCTTATACATACTTGAGGTTTCATTCTTTCGGGCCTTACCTTGGATAGATCATATTACATCTCTTGTAAAATCTGCTTCCAAGAGATTAAGGTGTGCTAAGCCGACTCCGTTCCTTCTTTTCCCCTGCACAGTTGTTGATTTTATACACGGGTTTTATTCGTCACTGCGTAAAGTACAACTCCCAAGTGTGGTAAAGCCCCCCACACACAGTTCTGAACAGGGTGGAGTCAGATGCTTTTCGTCTTGTTAACTCTCCTCCTCTTATTGGCTCCCTTTAACCTCTCTTATCGCCGCACTATTGCATCTTTATCTCTTCAATTACTACCTCAATGGTCACTGCTCCTCTGAAATATCTGCTTGCATCCCTCCACCTCTATGACGGAAGCGCAGCATCCGTCTAGCAACATACTCTCATCCCTTTTCTGTCGAATTCCCTAATGCAAGAGTTAACCGTTACCCCCAACCACTCATTAATGCAACAGGTCAACTCTGGAACTGTCTTCCTCTGTCTGTATTTCCTGTTTCCAATGATCACTCTTTCAAACGTTGTGTGTCCAGGCATCTCTAAATGAATTTGGCTCTCTTTTGTCTTGCTTTTGTTTTTTTTCTTGGAAGGAGCGGTTTACATGCTCCTGGCCTTTGGTTCCTTCTTCCTTGCATAAAAAAAGAAATCCGCCATTTAACCGGTTTTCTTTTTTTAGTCCTGCAGGGTGTCTGTTCACCCTTCGTACTGGCCATGTCCAGAGGGGTTGCCTGAGGACGAGAGAGCAAGATGAGATTCTGAGATTCGCTGGGATTGGATGGAATGCACTAACAAACCATAAGTCAGAATGGCTAAGATGGGATAGGTCTTTGTCCAGAAGTGGACTGTCAGGTTGATGATGATGATGGCGCACGCGCGCGCTCATGTGTGTGTGTGTGTGTGTGTGTGTGTGTGTGTGTGTGTGTGTGTGTGTGTGTGTGTGTGTGTGTGTGTGTGTGTGTGTGTGTGTGTGTGTGTGTGTGTGTGTGTGTGTGTGTGTGTGCGTGCAACACTCAACCGGCTTCAAGCACAGAAGTTTTTGCACTCACGTCAGTGGCAGTTATTTTTGCACAAGGACATAATCCCAGCGTTCATCTTTACCAGTACAGGTCCAGCTTACATTTTTCCAATACACATTTCAGTCCAATCTCTCCATTTCCCATGATCAGGTCTGCATATTTCTTATATCCTCACCACATGTATTCCTATTTTTCCCTATCCCAGAGCATTATTCGCATCTGTCAGTGTCACATTTGCAGTATTCATGATACTTCTCTGCACAGCGCAAAACCCAGTTATTATAATACCATTCTTCTCTCATCATTCCCATTTACCAGCCTTTTGAAACGGTCTTTCCAACTGTTCATTACTTCACTTCTATATGTTAATGTTTTCTCACATGCATGCGCACCTCTTCATCTCCATTCCGAATACCTTGCCACCACTTCATGCGATAACGGTTCTCGACTCTCAGAAAACCTGGCAATTGTTTTTCTTCCAAAATCATTTGCCCCCCCCCTCTCTCTCTCTCTCTCTCTCTCTCACACACACACACACACACACACACACACACACACACACTTAACAGGTTCTTCAGGTGTTTATTACCTTCAGTGTATTGCCATCATATTTTGTTTTGACCGCTTTCTTGCCTCCAGTGTAGGCACTACTTTCTTTTTTCTTCCATTGCTCTTTCAATCTCTTCTTTTTAATAGCATTAATGACTTTCAATTTAACAGGTATTTGTGTGATTCAATATATCCCACAGTAAGGTAAGTCAGCATCTACAGACAGAATCTGTGCAGGCATCGTATTTCAGCAATCCTCTGAAAAACCCTCTTCTTTTTCGATCCCAGTCAATTCAACCCAGAGTCTTCAGAGCCAGTAAGGTGCAGTCAGCTTCATTCACTTTATTCATTCTCAGGGAGGTAATCTCTGAAAGGAGTATGTATAACTGAGGTAGCAAGGGTTGACTGTTTTTCCTACCTAATCTGCACATTCATTCCCTTTGCAGTTCGACATGGGCTGGGACCCAGCAGAACAATGTCCACTGGTCATGACGGCCCAGGAAGAGCTATTGTAAACTTTCCCAAACGCAGATAGTGACAGTACAAAATATCGCTAACACAGCACCAATATACGGCAGTTATATTTGAAATAATGATGAAACTAACTAGAGCTAATTTTTTTTTTTCATTGCGGCACTAAATATATGAAATGCTCCCGAGATTTCGTGGTTATGCACTGGTTCATGCTTAGATATGCTTAAAAGTTTCATTACTTGCATTAGTTTCTGGGGAGGTCATTTTTTGCCAGACTACTTTTGACTCCAAACTGGTTAAGTGATTCACACAAGTTGGTGAGAGTTTTTCTGTAGTTGACTTTTACTTCTTCCATACTCCACTGCTTATTAAGCTTTGATTAAAAAACTTGGATAGTTGAAGCTGTAATCACACTTTCAGTGCAATTATTTCATATCAATGATACTAGGAGTGTAAATGATTTCGTTCGGAGATTCAATCTTGAGAAATGATGTTCCTCAGTGGGTTTCCTCTGGCCTCGCTAGTATTTTCATGGCAATCATCTAGGCCATTTCTGTGTCTTACACAGCATGAATATGTCTCAGTTGTATACCCATGCATTCTTCTTTATTGAAGTGTCGGCTTGTTTAACTTCTTCAGTGTTTCCTCGCAAGCTACTTCAGGCCTCTCATGCTGAGAAATTATCCTGGTAGCCTTCTCGACAAATTTTTCAATTGCTTCTATATCATTATGAATGTCAAACTGCATTTCCGTACTACAGTTGTGGCCTGATCAGTGATGTAAACATTAAAGTGAATATCTCACAGTCCATGTGCTCAAATAACAGTCTCAAGGTCCCTGCAACCTCGTTTGCTGTTTTTTCTTCTGCAGTCTGGTCACTGAATATGACAGTTTTCTCAATAGGCTACTCACCCCAAAACACTAATTTGAATTAACCTCTCTGACTGATGATGACTGATCACAGTGCCAATGCTAAGGCATCTGATACCTAAGTGAATATAGTGGTGTCGTCTACCCTACCCCCTTGTAATACTTGCATTTTAAGCTTGCAAGACACGCAGACCTTTTGTGAAAATTATTATTGTCACACCTAAAGGCTGCCTGATCTGTAGGAAATTAACTGAATAATTATGCCGGGCAGCCTGTTTCCGTTCAGTATGGGTATTCATCGCAATACCACAGCCAGCCACCTCAGCCAAGCAGCCCTAGTGGGGTAGGTTAGGTCAAGTTAAAGTAGGTAATTTTGCCTGGGAAACACATTGAGCATATTTTCGAGAAAAAACGTCTGGTTAGTTTTGAAACGGCGGGGCAAGCGTCGTTCCCTGCTGAGGGTTCTTGGAAGTGAGAGGAGTACCCATCCAGAACGGAAATATACTGCCGGGCAAGGCAGAGGCCTTGTGGTTGGACCGGCTGTGACTAATCTCTGTCATTCCGCTTCATTTCTGGTCTTGGGTTATCAGTTGTTGCTACCGTTATCACTTTGCACCTGTCTGGAGGTAATATCAACAGCCATTATTTAGGCCATCTTGGAAAAGCATTAAGGTCAGACTAAAGATGTGAACGATTTTCTTGTGCCTTATATTTTTATAAATGTGTCGGTATCATTTGCAAGTAGGTGAACAGTCCAGGAAACTACTCCTGTTTAGTCATTTATGTACTGTACAGGATGAAGAGTAATGACCCCAGTCACGCTACCTTGTGGTATCCTACTGATAACTGGTTTCTTTTCATAGTACAGTATACTCCATTTACATGAACCCTGTTTTCTGTCTGACAAATTGATTCAGTCCATTGCAATAAGTCTTTTTTTTTATGCCAAAGCTTGTAATCCTTTACGAGAGATGTTTAAAAGGAACCCTATCAAAGGCCTTTAAAAAGTCCGTATTTAACACATCAAGAAAGACTTCTTCATTCGGTGATCTAGTCAGCCCATGTGCCAATCATTCTCAGTGGCAGCAGAGTTGTAGATCAGTGTTATATGAAGTCGTACCATCGCTTACATATTAATCTGTTCTCCTGGCTATGACTGAGTATTGCTTCCTCATAATTCTTTTTTTTTTTTTTTTTTTTCAGGTAATGCCTCTAAATCTTACTGGTCAGTAATATGTTGGAAAATTTTAGATAATTTTTAAAAGATTTAGACTTTTGTTTCCAGCGATTAAGTAATGGTACTCTTCCCACTAATGTCCTGATGATCAGCGTGAGAGGTTGGGCTATGGCTGAGGATAATTGTGTGAGTGTTTGAAGATACAGCCGGTCTGAGCCTGGTGAATCTCAGATGACAAGATTCTTAAATAGCTGCATAGCACGTACCCTGTCTTCTGTGTTATGTTTTTGTAACTTCGCAGGTTGAGAAAATACCATCAACTGAATGGTTCGAGAAAACGTCTGATGATGTAACCGCCTATCCTTTGTAGGTCTTGGCTCTCACTGAGCTGTGGCTTACTGTGTTACCCAACTCTCCAGTGTTAGTTTTTGTCTTTGCCTTACGTTTGATTTAACTACATATTTTCTTAGCATTGTTGTCTGCATTTTTTGCAGTTTGTTTCTCATGAACTTTATCTTCATGCTAAACTCCTGTTGTGGTTTCTTGCGGTATTATAGTACATTCTATCTTTCACATTACCTGTTATTCTCCATTCTTTGTATAACTCATCCTTCCTCTACAGTTTCTGCAGTTCCTTTGTTTAAAGATGTGATGTATTATTTTTCTTCTTCCTATTCCTGTACTGCTCTTAGTCGATATACCTGCAAACTTTTCCTTAGCATTTTCAGACATATCTAACAATAATTTCCATTGCTGTCGAACCATGTATCAGCAGTGTGGAGAAGCTTCCTCTCAACTAGTATTTAAACTTTCCTATAACCTCATATATGGCCTTATTATAAAGCTGCATTTCATTGATAAATTTCGACTATAATTTCACACTAGAAGCAAAACTAATATCTAGCATGGTCTCTTTCTTCCGAGTGGGCTTCAAATATCATTATTCTTAAACACAACTTTCTCATTTGTAAGGATTATATCATGAACATGCATTATATCATGGTTTCTACATGGTGTAAACTCTATTTAATGTAAAAACAAATAATTGTCTTTAATGTCTTCAAAATATTTTCATTTCCATCTCAATGATCTCCAGTTGTGTGCATTCTTGGCCATTCATTCTTTCTGTACTCAACCCGATGGCTGTGACGTACATCGTATGATGAAAAACTTGTAGCTGTGATGTACTTATCATGTGAGCATTTTTTTTTTTTTTTAACGGGCACTTTACACATTTCTTCCATATGTCCTCATTACTTCACCACGGCTAACCTAAGGTAAATAAGGAACTCATATTTTTTTTTTGGGGGGGGATACTTTTCCATACACTCTTTTATTTCATACTAGCAAAAATTATTTCTTTGAAAAAATTTTCCCATTTTTTTTTTGGGGGGGGCAACGGAAGGGTAAACAAGAAATGTCCTCATTACTTCTCTATGGCTGAACTAAGGTAAATAATAAGCTCATTTGTTTTTCCTAAATTTTTCCATGCACTCTTTATATTCATACGAGCAAAAATAATTTGAGATTTTTTTTTTCACGGTATTTTTGGGCATGGGAGAGAGGTAGACCAGGAAAACGAATGCCTCAGTTGTCAGGTTAATATTTCCCGTCAGAATCAAAAGAGTTGCCTTGGTTGGAATAGCTGTGATGAGTTTGTTCAGAGACCCATGGTTTTAATATGAACTGGTAGAAATCTTGTAAAAACCGATTGACCATTTGTTTATACTTTTTAAACCTCAGCAAAATACATTGCTTCTTGAAACAGTGACTCCATAATAACCCTTGAAACATGGAATTCTTGTTAATGTTTATTATCTCTCCTGTTCTCTGTTCTCCAACATTTGAATTAAAATTTATATTGGTGCTTATCTTTACATATCTATTTATCTATATACCGGTATGTCTATCTGTCTATATCTGTATCTGCATCTGTATCAATATCTAGTGTATCTCTATTACACGTCCATTGCTGAACAAAGGCCACCCCCAGCCTTTTCCACGAATTCTTTGACTGAGCCAATCTCTGCCACATTTTTCCTGCAAATTTCTCTGTATCATCTCTCCACCTCCTTTCTGGCCATTTTTTGCTACGCATACAATTTCTTGGTGTCCAGCCAGTCAGCCTCTTTCTCCATCAGGTATCCCTTATTCTAGCTACCTGGCCTGCCCACCTCCATTTCTGTTCTTTTAAAACTTCTATAATGTCTCTGACTTTAGTTTGCTGTCTCATCCAACTTCATTTTTTCTTGTCTCTTAAAGATACTCCTAACATAGACCTTTCCATTGCTTCTTGAGAATGGATTAGTTTATTTTACATCAGTTTTGTTATTTCCAGGTCTCACCACAGTACGTCATAGCCAGGATTATATATTCATTATATATGATACTTTTCGTTTCATACATACTGGCAAGCTACTTTTCATAATGTCTCTATGTTTACCAGAAGCTTTCCATCCAATTGTAATGGGTCTTTTTATATCACAATTATGGTTTTTCGTTAATTTTAGTATTTGTCCCAAGTAATTGTACCCCTCGACTTCTTCAAGAATTTCTTCACTTATTCTTATGACGCTCTTTGGTGTATGTGGATTACACAGCATTAGTTTTACTCCGGTTCATCTCTAGCCCTACTTTGAAACTTTCTCTGTTCAGGTCATTTAGCATTTCTTGCAATGTCTCTACTGTTTCTGAGATTAGAACAATGTCATCTGCAAATCTTAAATGGTTTAGCTTTTCTCCATCAATGTTTAATCCTTTGTTCTCTCAGTCTGGTGCCATATGCACAGAGTGACTTTATGCTGGAAGTTACCGTTCCCTTCTCTATCAAGCCTAAATTAACCAAACCTAACCAAGCCTAACCTAACCTTAACCTAACCTTATCCTAGATCAACCTAAACTAAATAAACCTAAATTAAACTAATCTTAATTCACGAAATGACTTATTTCATAATCTGCCTGTGACATACATATACAGGTTATCTTTATTTATATATATCCATATATCGACCTGTAGTTACCTACAGGTCGATAAGACATCCAACTATCTTCCTGATACATGTATTTCATACAATGTTGTTGATAAATGGCACAAAATTTGAGATAACATGCGGATACTTTCAAAATAGAAGCTAAACGGCCACTCGACGCATGCTCACTGAGCAGAACGGTGACTTCCAGCACAAGTCACTCCGTGCATACGACGCCGGCTTTCTGAAAATACTTTCTGGGCATGTTTTAAAAAACTTCAGTGAAATCGTATCTCCCTGTTGCACGCCTTTCTCATTCTTAAATTTTTCCGAGTCTTTATGTAATCAAACAATAGCAGTTCCCTTTGTACAGTATATATGATATTGAGCAGTTTTAGTACAGTATGTTATCACTGCCTCCTTGTTCTTGCAATGAATTTATAATTGTTATGTGCTCCACTGATTGAAAAGACTTTTCATAATCAACAAAAACACAGTGGTCTATTTTATTCTGTAGTTTTCTCAGTTAGTTGATTCATTGTGTGTAGATGATCAGTAGTCGAATACGAACTTTGAAATCCTGCCTGTTCACAAGGCTGGTTTTTCTTCCAAATTTGTTGTTATTCTGTTCATAAGGACTTTAGTGAAGAATTTGTAAATGCCTGACAATAAGCTCATGGGTCGATAGTTACTAAGATCTTTTTAGTCACCTTTTTTGTAATGTAAGAGTAACTATTGCATTACACCATGTTTTGGGAATTTTTTTTTTTATACATAGAGTAAATAAATTGGCGAGCCTGTTTTGTACTTCCACTCCTGCACCCAACAGTAAATATGATACTATTCCATCTTCTCCCGGAGCCTTCCCTTTTTTATATTTTAAAGAGAAATGTTTACTTTGATGTACTACCGTCTCACACACACCACAAAGCCAGCCAGAAGACAGGGCGTGTGTGCTGGGCAATCCCCAGGCCCAGTTCTTCCCCCTTACTATTTTTTAATCACCCCATACCCCACTGACCGGGCTAATGTATGGCCCGACCTGCACTATAGGTGCAGGAAATCTGTAAACAACAACAACAACAACAACTACCGTCTTTGATGCATACAGTTCTTTGTAAAATTCATCAACTCTCTTCACCATATTATCTCTGCTTTCAATAACTACTGTACTCGATTTAGTCTTTCAGTGATATAATTTGTTGCATTCCTAGTGCGATTTTACTTCGGTCTGTTTCAGACTTTTTCCTTTTTTCGTTTCTTTGATCTGATGCAAATGTTTCTCTTTCTTTCTTTTTTCTTCTCATTGTCTCTTGTTAGGCTTACTTAATTCAGCTCGTTCTATTTCATGTCTTTGCTTTTACTTTCTTTTACTTTTCTTTTCATGAGCTCGAGTGACTTTTCCGAATACTTCTTGGTTTTGGTTGTATTAAGTTTCCATATTACCTCTGCTGATTCTCATAGATCTTTTGTTAGTCTGTCATTCAGTACCTAGAGCCTGATGGCCTATCTGTTCTCTTATTACCAACTGAAAGGCTGCTTTGTTTTTGTTTACATTTATTGGGCATACCTTGTTATTTTAATGATCTTATTTTCACTTCTGAAATTGAATCTGGCTTAGTAATCTACCATTATAATATGGTCACTTCCTACAATTACCTTGTTGAAAACTGTGACAGGAAGAAATCAGTAGGATAGAAGTTGTGGAAGCAATGAAGAAAGTTAAATCGGGGAAAGCCCCAGGAATTGATGGAGTGTGTGGTGAAATGCTGAAGCATGGGGGAGAGATAGTAGAAGAATGGATGTGGAAGATGTGCAGATTGGCCTGGGAGGAAGGTAGAGTCCCGGAGGATTGGAAGTCAGGTATAATTATTCCCTTGTACAAAGGAAAAGGGGAAAAAGAAGTGTGTGGTAATCATAGGGGCATTTGTCTTCTTAGTATAATAGGAAAAGTGTATGGTAGGATACTTATAGACAGAGTTAGAGAAAGAACAGAGAAATTAGTTGGAGAAGAACAGGGAGGCTTTAGGAAGGAAAGAGGTTGTGTAGATCAGATATTCATTCTTAGATCTTTAGTGGAAAAGTTTCTAGAGAAGGGAAAGAAGTTGTAAGGGGCTTTCATGGATTTGGAGAAAGTATATGACAGGGTGGATAGACAAGGATTGTGGAAAGTGTTAAGAATATATGGAGTAGATGGGAAGTTGTTGAATGCTGTGAAGAGTATGTACGATGGTGCGAAGGCTGCAGTGCGTGTGGATGGTGAACTAAGTGAATTTTTCTCTTTGAAAGTTGGTTTGAAACAGGGATGTGTCATGTCTCCATGGTTGTTCAATCTGTACATGGATGGGGTAATAAAAGAGGTACAAGGTAGGGTAGTGGATGTTGGAGTGGCCATAGTGAGAGAGGACAGTGTTTGGAAACTCCCTGTACTGTTGTTTGCAGATGATACTGTGTTGTTGAGTGAAGACGAAGGGGAGCTGCAAGGCTTGGTGGATGAGTTTGAGAGAGTGTGTAAGAAACGGAACCTAAAGGTGAATGTAGGGAAGAGTAAAGTGATGGTCTTTGAGAGAGGTGAAGTTAGTGAATGTACAGCGAGGTTAGATGGTGAGGAATTGGAAAATGTGAGTACGTTTAAGTATTTGGGTAGTGTGATGAGTAAGGATGGAGGTTTGGAGGGTGAAGTGCTTGAAAGGGTACAGCAGGGAAGAAAGGTTGCTGGTTCCTTGAAAGCAGTGATAAGAAACAGGGAAGTGAGCATGGAAGTGAAAAAGTTACTACATGACAGTATTGTGATACCAACTCTAACGTACGGAAGTGAAGCTTGGACATTGTTGGAAGGACACAAGTCAAGAGTGAGAGCAGTGGAAATGAGTTATTTAAGAGGAGCCTGTGGAGTCACGTGGAGAGACAGGCTGACGAATGAGGATATAAAGGAGCGTTGTGGTGTGGACGTGGATGTGATAGGAAGCGTTATGAGGAACACACTGAGGTGGTTTGGCCATGTGGAGAGGATGGAGGGTGAAAGACTGACGAAGAGAGTGTATGTGAGTGAGGTGGAGGGGGGAAGAGGGAGGGGGAGGCCGAGGATGAGATGGAGGGATGGGGTGGAGAGGTATATGAGAGAAGGGGGTGTGAGTTGCGAGCAGGGCAGTGAAATGGCGGGGGACAGGGCGACTTGGAGGCGGTTTGTTTGTGGCCACCCCAAACGGGATTGAGGCGTCTGGCAATAGATAGATAGATAGATAGAAAACTGTGACATTTGCATTTGTGTTACTCTAATCTACTATAATGAAGTCAGTTTCATTCTTTGTTTCTCCATTTGGACTCTTCCCGGTCCATTATCTCTCTGTTCTTTTGTGAAAGAATTGTTCATTATTCCCATGTTATACATTTCAGCGAAACTGACCACTATTTCTCCTCTATCATTCCTTTCTCGAAATCCAAATTTCCCCAAACATGCTTCTTCATTTTTTGTTTTGCCAAGTTTTGTACTGAAGTCTCCCATGAGTAATGTTTAAGTGTTTTTTTTTTTCTTCCATAATCTGGGAGATGTCGTCATAGAATGTTTCTATTTCTTCACCTGAGCTTTGAAAAGTCAGTGCATATACATGTATTACTTTCAGGGTGTATTTTTTGCACCGTCTAATAACAGTCCATGTTGTTCTGTCAGACACACCGCTGAAATTGACTATGTTGTCTGCAAGATTAGAAATCCTACACCTCGTAGTAAAATGGGCGGTTGCTGTTATCGAGCTGAATTACTTTTTCTTCTCTTGCATCACTCAAACTTACCAATGCTTCCCAACTCAGTTATTAAGTGTTCAATTTTGTAATCTTCTGCGAGGCTTCTTACATTGTATGCAAAGTTTTTCAAGGCTTTCAGTTTGTTTAATATCCCAGTGTCTAATTTCTCCGCACAGTGCCTACTCATTATCTGTGGCACACTGCCCGTAAGCACAGGAGGCAGTGCAGTTAGATCTTTAGTAGACCATGATCCAACAGGAATGCCCGTTAAGTTTTTTTGCAATAAAATTCATGTTTCGTTGGGAGGTTAGTGGCAAATTACCTCAACTTTTTGTCGCATAGTTTTGGATGAGATGTAATTTTTTGTGCCACATTATTGAGTATATTCGATGGAGTCCTATATATTTATAGGGGGTCCCATGGTCCACGCTGCCCAAGGTGGTACCTCATATATCTACAATGCCTTCCCCTTTCCACCACCTGGGGATGCGCCAGGTACCAGTGGGATCCTGCGCACAGATATATATACCGGTGTATATATATATATATATATATATATATATATATAGATAGATAGATAGATAGATAGATAGATTGATTGATTGATTGATAGATAGACAGATAGAGAGAGATATAGATATAGATATATATATACATAGATAAATAGATACAGAGATAGAGAGAGAGAGAGAGAGAGAGAGAGAGAGAGAGAGGCTGCTTTGTGCATCCAGCCAATATATAGTATGTAAGTTATTCATACACACACACACACACCATCTAGTCATTGCCAGTTATTCAGACATGGGCTTGTGGTTTGTTTACATCAGGCTTGGAATTAACATCGTGCCTGGCTTAGGATTTATGTTACTGAGAACCATTTAATACTTACAGTCTCTGTAGAGGGAGGCCTGCTCGAGGTGGCACCAACACGGCCGAAATGAAGTTGGTGGATGGGGGGCTAGAAACAAATAATTCTGTGGAATTCCTTTGGCCTGTGAAGGAAGTTTTGTATAATAATTTGGCCGACACCAGTGCAAATGTAAAAATATTGAACACATCACAAATCCGTCTGAAACATCTGAATACAAAACATAATTAATAAACTTTTGTTCAACTTAGAATAAATTCAAGCATATTACTGTAACAGGAAACTTTGAAGGTAAAAAGAAATAAGCTCGAGAACAAACTGTAAAGACCTTGATGCAGGTGTCTCATTTGCCTCATGGTTAGTTCGGCAATGTGCTTATAACAAGGCAAATCTGATACCCGGTTATACAAACATCTCTAATCTGTCGTCTTAAGCCTCCAAAGGAGGATGGTGGACTGCAGGGAATGGGCAAAATTCCCTGTAATGTACTGGGTTCACAGCCAGATGAATCGATGGAATGGGAGGTAAATCAAATAGTGACACTAGCAATATTTTGCTAACAGTGTACACAACAATAAAATAAATACGATTACAGTATATATGAGTGTGTTGTCTCAGATGATTGGCTGAAGAGTGTAATTGTAGGTGTGTACAAGGGGAAGGGTGATACCCTGGATAGAGGAAATTATAGAGGCATAAAGCTTTTAGACTAGATATTGAAGGTAATGGAAAATGTTCTAGAAGGTATGACTAGAGAAAGAGTGAATATTGATGAGATGCAGTTTGGGTTTATGCCAGCCAAAGGGACCACTGATGCCATATTCACTGTGGGACAGCTTCAGGAAAAATATATAGGAAAGAAAGGGGAACTGTACTTTGTTTTTGTTGATTTGGAGAAGGCCTTTGACAGAGTCCCTACAGAGGTGGTGAGGTGGGATATGATAACGCTTGGGTTCGAGGAGTTGCTGATTAGGGTCGTTATGGCCATGTATGTGGGTGCTCACTCCCAGATAACGGCGAATGGAGATTTGAGTGATGAGTTTTCCGTGAATGCTGGTGTGCATCAGAGGTCAGTCTTCAGCCCCTTGTTGTTTATCATAGTACTTGAAGCCCTCTCACGTTACTTCAGAAATGGATTCCCGTGGGAGATGTTGTACTCGTATGCCGATGATTTAGTGTTGGTTGCAGAGATTGAAAGGGAGGCGGAGGAAAGATTTAGGAAGTGAAGAGACGGTATAGGGCACAAAGGCTTAAGAGTAAATGCAGTTAAAACAAAAGTGATGATATCTAGGGCTTGGGGTGGCACTGTCAAAGTTGAGAGAGAATGGCCATGTGCGATTTGTCACAAGAGCGTGGAAAGTAATTCCATCTCGTGCAGTGTTCGTGATAAGTGGGTGCATAAGAGATGTTGTGGCATTAGAGGTAGACTGCGAGATAATGCTGATTTCATGTGCGTGATGTGTCGGGGAGAGCATGTGGATATTGCTAGGCATGAAAGGATTGAACTTGCTGGTGAGTCTCTTGAGTGTGTGGAAGAGTTTTATTATTTGGGAGACATGTTACGTGCTGGAGGCGGGGCAGGACCTGGCTCTGTGGCTAGAGTGAGGAGTCGTTGGAAGAAGTTCAGGGAGCTGTTGCATTTCCTCACATTGAGAGGGCTCTCTCTCCGTGCTAAGGGATATTTGTATGAGGCATGTTTTAGGAGTGTATTGCTGAATGGCAGTAAGACCTGGGCAGTAAAAGAAAAGGATATTCGCAGGCTCAGACGTACAGAAATAGCAGTGATTAGGTGGATGTGCAGTGCGTCCTTGAGTGCAGGGGCTCGGGGGACTATGTTTACGATGGAAGTGTTGAGAGGTAGGATGGGACTGGAATGTATTGGTGTTGTGATGAGGAGAGGTAGATTGCGATGGTTTGGGCATGTGGAGAGGATGGGGGATGATAATTGGGTGCAGAAAGTGAGAAATGTTAATGCTGGGGGTAGGGCAGTGAGAGGTACACCGAAAAAGACCTGGGACGAGGTCACTGAGTGTGTGGTCTCAGGGTTAAGGGACTAAATAGGGAAGCGGTCAGAGATCGAGCAGCATGGAAAGCCGCCATTAGGTGATCCAGGCCGAGCATGCAAGCATGTTCGAGCCTTCAAAAACGAAAAAAAAAAAAAAAAAAAAAACGGAAACGTAAATAGTGCTGCTCCTCTCTACATATCAGATCCCTCAGTATCATCACAGTTGGACTGCAAAGGAGAGCCAAGAATGTAAACGGAGCCCACTGTAGACCCACTTCATGTGGCTAATGGATCCAGTTTTAATTCCCGACAAAAAGGCTTAGAGGCACTGATAATTTTAACCAGAGCTGGGCACCGCAAATGAGAATTCACTTCTACAAACGCAAATCGCAAACTCAACCATTACCATCAGCAACTGCAAATCTGCAAACTTGTTGAATTTTGCGGTTTCACAAACGCAAACCCAAACACAAACCATTTGTACCTCTTTCTGTACCATGGCATCAGTTTCATTTTATTCTAGATACCTTTATGGTTATATTAAGTTTATGATGATATTTTTCGTAATCAGTGGTTAAATATAATCTCTAGTTACTCATCCATTACATCTTTACTCTATTCTGACTAACAATAGGTGACTTTATGAAGTTTGGAAATTGCCTGTAGTATTGAGTGGAATATATAAAATTATATTTATGGTAAAATTAAAATACAGTATATATTTTTAATATTATTATACTAGACTGTTATTACTACAAAACAAAGGTAAATCAATCATCATTGTTGATAAAAGAATTAAGTTATTACACTTCACAGCTCACATGACAAGTTGACACACCAATCTACCTCTATTCCGCGGCTCTAACCTCCTCAGTCCTCGCTGCTCAGTCACAGTCACACTCTCTAACAACTGAGACAACTCCGTCTTGAGCAGGTCCATGTTGCCCTTCATAAAAAGGAACTGCTCAAAGTTCTCAGTGGTCAGGCTGGTTTGCAGGTAGATTTGCGTAAGTGGAACGCAAAACCGCAAATTTGCATAAAATTTGTTGCAAACGCAAATGCACAAACAAAATCACACTTCCGCAATTGCGGAATTTTCAGTTTGCGGAATTGATTGCGGAAGTCCTCAGCTCTGATTTTAACCTAACCTAATCTAAATTTTACCACAAATAAGAGGAACTTGAACCTAAAAATCAAACCTGACAAACAGCCCTGACCGAATCTAACCCTGATATCTCCTCACCATAATCAATGTAAAACAGTAGCCTGTCCCAACCTCGCTTATTCTAATCCAGCAATGTAAGTGAAATTATCATATCGAGCATGTTGAATTCTGGGACACAACTAGGACTTGAATATTATTATCAACATGAATGACTCTCGTCCCGTCGATAGGCATTAATCTAAACGTTATTCTAACCTAACCTAACTCGACCTAACCTAACCTGTCAACAAGGAGTAGACTGTAGCACCAGTCCAACAGGGCAGTCCTCCCAAGATGGTTGGAAAGCTGATGAAAGGGTGAGTTGGATCTCCCATTTCACCATCCCTCGGGACTAGCTTCTGACATCCCTTTTGATAAGCCTTTTCAGTGTTTCTGTAACACAGAGAGTAGGCCATGATACTCTCCAATACAAATTCCTCTAACTGTCATCAAACAACACTCACATTACACACCACACTTCCTTCTCAAAATATTGTGAAAATGGCATCTCATCACCCAGCTCGGAGTGCGCAAGGGAGGGGGAACCATAAAAACCTTTCCGCCCCTCTCCCGGTGACGACCAAACGAGATGCTTGGAACCACTGTCTGACTCGTTCCTCTTCATTTCTGCAATATTCTTGGTCTTTCCTCTAATTTTCTCTCTGTTCAACACCACCTCTTTTCCTCTGAACCTTACCTTCCCTTCGTCACAGAGACAGAAATGTCTAAGGCAACTGATAGCAAATCCTTCTCTGTATCCTTCTACTTTCTCTATATTCATTTCAAAGCCAAAAGTGGCTATTGTGTATATGTACAGAACAATATATCTTACTCTCGTGTTCATGAACTTGAATTGTCTGAATTTTCTACCTTATGGTTTCGGCTGTCCTGGCATTCTCTGACTAAATATATCTGTGCTGTTTGCTCATCCCCTAATTCCATTAAGAAAAATTCTGTGACTGTCTTACTTCAAAGATGGAACATATGGTATCATTTTCTCCTTTCTCTGAAATTTTCATTCAGTATGATTTCAGTGTTCACCACCACCTTTTGCTTTCCTCCCCATTCACTGATGCACCTGGTGAACAAGTGTACCGGTACATCTTTTCTCTCCTTTACGACTTGGAGCAGCTTGTACAGCACCTTACCCATAACCCTGACCTCCTTCGAGAGAGCTCCAACATACTTGACTTGTTCCTTACAACTAATCCTTCTTGTTATGCTGTTGATCTTCTCTCTTCATTGGGCTCCTCTTATGACAACCTTATCGCCTTAACCCGTCCTATCGCTCCAGTGAGGCATGTGGACCCTACCAATAAAAGGAGGGTGTTGCACTTTGGAGCTACTCACTGGGAGACCCTCAAGCAGTATTTCTTTGATTTTCGCAGGAATGTTTATCGCTCCCATGGCCAAGAGCCATCCGGACTTGCCTTCCGCATTTTGGAAGTTATTCCCTCGGGCATGAAGGCATGCATTCCTTTCTCATATTCTGTGAATAATGCAAGAAAAAAAATTGATATAATCATGCTTGTTCCAATGCTGTCCACGAGAAAGGAGAGGTCCTAAAAAAGGAATTGGAGGCAACCCATCCCTGAATCTCATCTCTCTTATGTTACTGTCCGGAATCAACCTAAGTCTGTTCGTAGTTCAGCTAAAAATTATTTCTCTCACACTAAATGCTCTGAACTCTTTGACTCAGATTCCTCCAGCTCCTTCGAGCACCTCTCCAAAACCCTTCTAACAACTTTACTTCATCATCCTTCCTTCCTCTTTTCCACTCTGGTGGCTCTGCAGCTATTTTTTCTACTGGTAAAGCAGAACCCCTCATTCAGACTTTCTTCTCCAATTCCACCTCAGACAATTCTGTTGCTGTTCCCCCATCGCTTCATCCCTCGGACTTCCTCATTGCTAACATTATTTTTTTTTTTCAATTGGTGTGCTGTATGCAATTACTGGCTTCAGTACTAAGAAAGCTTATGGGCTTGATGAGGTCCCTTCTGTTGCCCTTAAGAACTGTGCTTTTGTGCTTACACCCTGCCTAGGTAAACTCTTTTTCCTTTTTCTGTCAACTTCTATCTTTCCTATTTCCTGGAAGTTTCTTATCATTCAGCCTGTCCCAAAGAAGGGTGACCATTCCCAGCCCTCTAAATATCGCCTAACTTCTTTTCCATCGTGTATGTCATAAGTTTTTAAATCTACCTTTAACAAAAGTATTTTTAAGCCTTTTTCCTATCACAACCTACTTTTCCGACCGTCAGTATGGGTTCTGTCAAGGAAGCTCCACCGGCGATCTTCTCACTTACCCATCGGACTCCTGGTCATCCTCCTTTTGGGATGTTGGCAAAAGATTTACCATTGCACTAGATATCTCAAATGCTCTCGATCGAGTTTGGTATAAACCTTTAATTTCTAAATTGCCCTCATACGGTCTCTAGCCTTCTATCTGTGCCTTTATATCAAGCTTCCTTTCTGGTCGTTCTATTGCTTCTGTTGTACAAGCCCATCACTCTTCTAGAGCTAACATAGTGGTGTTCCTCAGGATTGTGTCTTATCACCAACTTAGTTCCTTCTCTTCTTCTAGGACTTTGTAAGCTGTACATCAAACCCTATCCACTGATATGGTGATGACTCCACTCTTCAGCTTTCCATTCGCCTCCCATAGAGTCCATCTCAACAGTTAATTCAACAAACAAAGGGTGATGTTATGGTAAACCTAATGTCTGACTTGGCTCATTGCTCTGATTGAGGTAAAAGTAATCGTGTTGTTTTCAGTGCATTAAAAACTCATTTCTTACATCTTTTGACCCATCTGAATCTACCACAGGAATATCCTTTAATTTTTAATAATACCCAACTCAATACTTCGTCATCTCTGAACATATCTGAGGTTTCATTTTCTCGGGATATACCTTCGAAAGCTGATATCACTTCTCTTGTAAATCTGTTTCTAAGAGATTAGGTGTGTAAAGCCAACTCTGTACAGTTGAATTTTTCCTCGGGTTTTGTTCTCCTCTGTATATAGTACGACTCTCATGTGTGGGGAAACTCCCCAGATATAGCTCTTCTCAACAAGGTGGAGTCAAAGGCTCTTCATCTCAATAATTCTCCTTCACTTACAGGCTCCCCTCAACCTCTTTCTCTGCGCTGCACTGTTGTATCTTTATCTCTTTTCTATCGCTTCTCCAATGGTCACTGCTCCTTTGAACTGGCTGCTCGCATCCTTCCACCACAACGGTATGTGCTTAGCTCCCGTCTAGAAGGACACTCTCATCCATTTCCTGTCCACCTCTCTAATGCAAGAGTTAACCGTTTCTCCCAGTCCTTCATGTATGCAATAAGTCAACTCTGTAATTTTCTTCTGTTTTATTTTCTAATACCTATAATTTCCATTTTTTAAACGCAATGTGTCCTGTTATCTCAAAATGAACGAATCTTCAATTTAGATTTCTATAAGCTTGTATCTTTCTTTTTTCTTGGAGAGAATTTGTGGGCTCCTAGGCTTTGCTTCATTCTTCCTTACATTACAAAAAACGGCATTAAACTGAGCCGTTGTTTAACCTAAACCAATCTATCTAACTAACCCTAACTAACCTAAGCTAACAATATAATCTAACCTAACTAACCTAATCTAACATAACTATCTCTAACTCAGCATAACAGAACCAAACCTAAACCCAACTTAACCTGATCTATAAGCTAACTACATTAACCTGACGAATGTAACTTAACAAACCAAAGATAACCTGATTAACTAACTAAACAAACTTAACCTAACCTAACCTGACCACACTAACCTAACTTAATCTAACTTGTCTATCTAAACTTAACCTAACTCTTCTACAGATTGAAAAGTTGCTGTTTAATAGTCCATCATGAACGCACCGCTGACTCCGGTGATGATGATGATGAAGATGATGATGATGATGATGATGATGATGATGATGATGATGATGATGATGATGATGGCAGCCTCTGAATCAACGGGAGAGACGGGAATCATGGGCTGTCGTATTAAGAGTTCATTCAGATATAATCTCAGGGAACTATTTGACTGGCAGTTAGGTGAGTATGAACTATGTGTTCATTGTTCTAATGCTGTGGAGAGAGTAAATGGCGTAAAAGCTGCAAGTGTTGATGTGATATATGCTGGTATTCTCGTCGTATGACCAAGCTCCGTTTTCTTCGCGATTTATTTTTTGTATATGTTTTTTTAATATCCTTTCATACGTTACTTGTGCAGATTATGGCAATAATGAAAAAAAAAAAAAATATGTAACACGAAGAGGGGCAGTCAGGTGTAATAAGCAAAATAAATCATTTAGGAAAAGGTGTTACTGTAGTGAGCTTCCTCAACTTTCGAGAATACGATTCTAAGTGTTGCTGGGAGGGTGCCCTAAATATTTCTTAGGGAATATACTAGAAATTAATGTCAGTGAAATTAAAGCAGTGGAGTGTGAGATGCCTTAGTTATGCTCCTGTACAAAAAAAAAAAAAAAAAGTGTTTAGACGTCATTCGCTTAGAATGGATGTAAAGAGAAGGCTGTATGAGGGTGTTGTGGTACCGACTGGGTTATATGGGGCTGAAACGTGGACTATGGGTGTAGCAGAGAGGAAAAGTTTGAATGTAATCGAGATGAGGTGTCTGAGGAGTATGTGTGGCCTGAATGAGAAATGAGAAAATGAGAAGGAGAATTGGAGTTGTGTGGGAGATGGCTGATCGAGTTGAGCAGAGGGTGTTGCGATGGTTTGGGCATATGGAGAGAATGGATGATGAGCGACTGGTGAAAAAGATAACTGGATCGGATGTGAGAGGTGTAAGGCTGAGAGGAAGACCAGGAATAGGATGGATGGACAATGTGAAGAGAGCGTTGGATGCAAGAGGGATGTCTGTTAAGCAAGGAAGATTGGAAAGAAACTGTGAACGAAGAAATGATGACGCAGCCCTGGGGGGATATTTTCCCTCATTTGGTCTGATCAGCTGATCAGATCAGGTGCGGGTAAGGGAATGGGTCCATTATGATGTGGCAGAGGTAAACCAGCTCTGCCGTCGGGCCCTGCTGCGTATGTCGCTGATTGCACCGCTCAGTTGACTCTCGTGCTGTGTGGTGCGGTGAGGATCTGTCTTTTCTCTCCTTGGGGCTACGATACGAATGAATGTGTGAGTGTGTGTGGTTGAGTAAATTGGGATTGTGTCGTCCTGTCTCAGCATATATAGATAGATAGACAAAAATAAAGGTGAAAGAAGTGAGTGTAAATAAAAATGTAGTATAATTAGTGTCGTGAGTGTATTTAGGAATCTTATATGGAAGAATAGTTAGAGAAAAGGTGGGGAATGTATCAGAATGTCTGGTTAGTGATGAACTGTGTGTTTTCAAGACACGTATTCTTGGCAGTTAAGGAATATCCCTAATACCTCTTCCATAGTGCTTTATTTCCATGCAAAGTCTTACTGCTGCCTTTTATGTTGTATTTATCTTTAAAACACCAACATGGAAGCCAAAATAACGCAACTGCTTATTAATGTGATGTATGAAAAAAGAAAAAAAGGGAAAGGGAAAGGTGCTATGGATCTTCCTTAACTAACGTTAATACAGGCTCAAGTGTGGTAGGAGATGTGTGGATCAAATATTTACAGTAAGAAAAAGGAGAACGCAGGTGTGAAGGAATGTACGCAATTTTTGGCATTTATGGATCTAGAAATGTGTATGGCAAGGTCAATAGGGAAGGATTATGTAACGCTTCGCGAAAGTATGGTGTCAATGGAGAGCTGCTGAATGTTGCATTTATTTATTTACTTATTTATTCTTTTTTTAATGATGGAAGTGTATTGTGGAATTCAAAGGATGTGCTTAAATATCAACAATGGAGTGAGGCAACGGTGTATGATTTCGCATCGCCAGTGTTATGACTATACAAGCATATACTCGTGTTCGCATTACGTGTATACACACACACACACACACACACACACACACACACTCATATATATATATATACATATATATATATATATATATATATATATATATATATATATATATATATATATATATATATATATATATATATATATATATATATATATATATATATATATATATATATATATATATATATATATATATATATATATATATATATATATTTATATATATATATATATATATATATATATATATATATATATATATATATATATATATATATATATATATATATATATATATATGCATGCAAGAAGGAACCAAAGACCAGGATCCCTCCAACCGTTCCTTCCAAGAAAAATACAAAAACAATACAAAAGAGAGCCAAATTCAAGATTCGGTCATTTCGAGATGCCTGGACAGACTGCATTTGAAAGACAGGAAATCATTGGAAGTAGGAAATACAGAGGGAAACAGTTCCAGATTTGATCTGTTGCATAAATGAAGGACTGGGAGTAACGGTTAACTCTTGCATTAGAGAGTTGGACAGAAAAGGGATGAGAGTTTGTTGCTAGACGGGTGCTACGCACCCGTTGTAGAGGTGGAGGGATGCAAGCAGACAGTTCAGAGGTGCAGTGACCATTGAAGTAGCAATAGAAAAGAGATAAAAATGCAACAGTGAGGCGAAGGGATAGAGGTTGATGGGAGGCAGTAAAAGGAGGAAAGTTAATGAGATGAAAAGCCTTTGACTCCACCCTATTAAGAAGAGCTGTGTATGGGGAGCATCCCCACACATAAGAGTTGTACGCTACGCAGGGGTGAATAAAACCCGTGTATAAAGTCAGCAACTGTGCAGGGCTAAAAAGGTATGGAGTCGGCTTAGCAAACACTGTCTCTTGGAAGCAGATTCTACAGGAGATGCAATATGATCCTTCCAAGATAATTCCTGTGCGAATGGAACCCAAGAATGTTCAAGGATATTACAGGATTGAGCTGGATATTATTAAACATTAGTGGGTACTCTTGTGGAAGACTGTGTCGGGTTGATAGGTGTAAAAAGTGAGTTTTTGATGCATTATAAACAAGATTATTTTTACCCCAGTCAGAAATACAAGCCAAGTCAGACATTAGGTGTGCCATAGCCTCATCCCTTGTTTCTTGAAGTAACTGATGAAATGGACGTTGCCAGAACCGAATGGAAAGGTAAAAGGTGGAATCATCAGCGTACGAGTGGATAGGGTTAGACGTACAGCTTAGAAAGTCATTGATGAATAAAAGGAAGAGAGTTGGTGATAGGACAGAGCCCTGAGGTATACCACCGTTGATAGATCTAGGAGAACGATGGCCTTCTACAACAGCGGCTACAGAAAGGAAGCTATATATGAAAACACAGACAGAAAGATAGAAACCGTAAGAGGGCAGTTTGGCAAAAAAAGATTAATGCCAGACTCGATCGAAAGCCTTTGAGATGTCAAATGCAATTGCAAAGCTTTCGCCAAAGTCCCGAAAGGAGGATGCCCAGGAGTCTGAAAGGTACAGTAGGTGAGAAGATCGCCAGTGGAGCGTCCCTGACGGAACCCATACTGACGATCAGAAAGAAGGTTGTGATAGGAAAGATGCTTTAAATTTTTTTTTGTTAAGAATTGAACCGAAAACTTTTGAGACACAGGATGTCAGAGCAGTTGGACGATAGTTTGAGGGTTGGGAATGGTTACCCTTCTTTGGGACTGGCTGAATGAGAGCAAACTTTCGGCAAGAAGGAAAGGTACAATTTGAAAGACAAAGGCTAAAAAGTTTACCTAGGCTGGGTGTAGGCACAAAAGCACAGTTCTTGAGGACAACGGGAAGGACTCCATCAGGCCCATATGCCTTGTTAATATTAAGGCCGGTGATGTCAGAAAATACATCAGCTGAAGAAATTTTAATGTCAGCCATAAGGAAGTCATAGAGGGGAAGTGATGGAGGAACAGCACCGGAATCATCTAAGTTGGAATTGGAGGAGAAAGTCCGAGCAAAGAGATTTGCTTAATCAGTAGAAGAAATAGCTACAGAGCCATCAAAGTAGAGAAGAGGAGGGAAGGATGATGAGGCAAAGTTGTTAGAAAGATTTTTGGCAAGGTGGCAGGAGCGGGAAGAAATCGAGTTGAAGAGTTGAGAGGATTTAGTATGGATGAAATTATTTTTAGCAGAGCGAAGAACAGACTTAGCACGATTTCCGGCAGAAACATACACAAGATGTGATTCAGGGGTGGGATGGCTCTGGTACATTTTACAGGCCCTCTCCTTATTGCGGACAGCATTAGAACAAGCGTGATTAAACCAAGGCTTTCTTGCATTAGTCAAAGGATATTAGAAGGGAATGTATGCTTCCATGCCCGAAAGAATATATATATATATATATATATATATATATATATATATATATATATATATATATATATATATATATATACAGAGAGAGAGAGAGAGAGAGAGAGAGATGTATATATTACCGAAAGTCTCTTCTTTTATATGTAAATCACCGAAATATCATCTCATAGAGAGAGAGAGAGAGAGAGACTTATGGTTATTCTGGTGCGTAGCAATATTTACCGCTACATCACTTCTTTCAAATGTCAAAATCTCAGAATAATTTCCTTCCTCTCCCCAGCGCAAACGCAGTGCAGTAAACCAAGAACGATGGAGTTTTGCCAGTCTCAGCTGGACAGTTGCAGTCAGGTAACATATTTCACAAGCTTTTCTGGGCTTTATTTTCTATACATGGCAACCTGAAATTATCTATAAACTTTCCCAGGTTGTTATGCGAGTTATTTTGTACAGTTTCCTTCACTGAAACAGCACGCATTCTCTCTCTCTCTCTCTCTCTGTCTCTCTCTCTCTCTCTCTCTCTCTCTCTCTCTCTCTCTCTCTCTCTCTCTCTCTCAAGTTTGCTCTCATTCAGCCTGTTTCTACGAATGGTAACCACAGTTCTGTCTTCAGTGGCTATATGGGCTGTTTTTAACAGTTTTTTACTTAATGTACAGTGACGAGTGCTTTTTAGTTTTTACTTTAGTCTCATCATAGTGTCTATTTCCTCTTTATTTTTCATCGTCTATCTATCTATCTAGTGCCAGACGCCACAATCCCATATGGGGTGGCCATTTGACTTTGAGTCCGGCAGCATTTAACCGTGCCTGTTGCACCGCCAGCTATGTTTCTTCCATCCATCCGTCATTCAATCTTGTTATCACCAAAAGTCTCGTGCTGTATTTCTAAAGCCTTTGAATCTGTCTTAAATATAAAGATTCTGAAGCATCTTTCCATTCGTAACTCTTCTCTGACCGTCGGTATGGATTTAGTCAGGGATGCTCCACGGGCGATTCTTAATGAATCAATTTATTACCTTATTTATTCATTTATTTGTGTTTCTCTCAGACTCTTCTTCATACTGTGTTTGGAAATTCTGTGAAGCCTTTACTGTTGCCCTAGAAATTTCCAGGTGTGTGTGTGTATTTATATATTGTTACATAGCCTATGATTTCATCATCCTTTGTGTAATTCTAACGTACAGTATGCTGCATGTTTGATCACAAGCATGTTCTACCTCACTCCCCCCCTCCTCCCTTATAGTAGAGTAAGTCGTTCTTTCTGTTGTTCAGAGCAGGAGTGTCAACTCTTTGTCCCCTCTGGCTTCATTTACGCGTCCTTCTTACAAGTTGTATCAAGCTCTGCCGGCCCCTATATAATGAGCTCAGTCTCTGCATTAATTGCCACGTAGATCTACTCCTCATTTTGCTCACATCTCTGTCCTCCCCTGTGCAGTTGTTATTTTTGTGAGTGCTCAGGAAGTCTCCAACCATCTAGCAGCTGTGTAATTTGAGTATAAGTGTTATTACATTTTGTTCTTGTACTGTATAGCATAAGGTGTTGATTCGTAGGCCTAGCAAAGTTTTTGTAATTCATATTGTCAGCCAGTGGTTATAATATTTTGCATCTGTAATAATATATCTTGCATTCACTGAGTATTATCTGGGTTTTTCATTTTAACAGGGCTGACTTAGATAAATTTACTCTTGCTAATTTCGTGTTAATAGAGGCTATTGCAGTTAACCATATATTTAACCTGTTTTTTGCAATTACATTATCCTTATGAGTCCTGAATGTTTAGTTGTTAGTATGAGCATTAAACTTTAACTTGTAATTTTACCTAACTCTTTTGTTTTGAACCTGGAACTTTACAGGACAGTAGTGATTTTTAGTATTCGCACTTAAAGTGTACATTATCTTTCTCTGTTCCGTTACATAAATTTGGCGACCTCTTATCAGGGTATTATCATAAGGATATTGCTTGATATTTTGTGACTGTGATTTATTCATGATGTCTACTATTACTACGCTTGATGAAGCCAAAGATTTTTTGTCAAATGTGCAAACAGTGTGTGATGTAGAAAACAGAACAAAGAATGAACTTAAGATTGTTGCTCAACAATTGGGAATTGCTTTTCGCTCTCATCACTCTAAAGATCAAATTGTTGACATTATTAATGAAAGCTTGTTTAATGTAACTCCTCCAAATGAGCAAACGCAGATTGAATTAGCTAAGTTACAGCTAGCCCCGCAGGAGGCTCGTGCTAAGGAGGCTGAATTTCAGGCAAATGCTCGTATTCAGGAGGCACAGGCACAGGCTCAGGCACAAATTGAACTTGCTAGGATTCAGGCAGACCATGGGTATCGCATAAAACAAGGTAGAACTGGATCATCTACCTCTGATGATTTTGATGTGGCTAAAAATGTTAAACTTGTCCCTCCTTTTAATGAATATGATTTAACAAAGTATTTTCAGTTGTTTGAGAGGGTAGCTACAGGTTTTAATTGGCCCAAAAAGTATTGGCCAGTACTCCTTCAAACTGTTCTCACTGGTAAAGCTCAAGTAACTTATGCATCTTTGCCTCAGGATCAATCTGATAATTATGATGTAGTTAAGAGCTTGATTCTTAAGGCCTATGAGCTTGTTCCTGAAGCCTATAGAGTAAAATTTAGGACAACTTGTAAGCAAGATAAGCAATCCCATGTTGAGTATGCAAAAATCAAAGAAGATCTGTTAGAGCAGTGGTTAAATTCTAAGAATGTGGATTCTGATTTTGGTAAATTTAAGATGATTTTGCTGGAGGACTTCAAAAGGTGTATTAATAATGATGTAAGCCTATATCTTGATAAGAGAAGAATAGATAATTTGTCTGATGCTGCAGTTTTGGCTGATGAATATGTTCTCACTCAAAAGAGATATTCTAGAGAAAAAAGGAAAGCTGAGAGTAAGTACGTTGCCTGTACTCAGAGTACAGGTAACAGGAAAGAGAATAAAGATTATGTTTCTCAGGAAGCAAATACCAGCTTCACCTCTAGATTTCAGAAAAGTAAATGTACTTATTGCAGTAAGCTTGGTCATACTACGGAGAAATGTTTCAGGAGACAGCGTGATGTGAACAAAAAGGAGTCTTTAAATATTCAGTCAATTGGTCTAGTGTCCACCCTTGAGAGTTCCCAGAATTCTTTAACTGAGTTAACTGAACCTGCTTTAAGGGGTAAATTAAATTCTCATGATGGAGCTCCTCTTTTGAGCAGTAACGTGGGTGACATTCTCAAGAGTTCATGTGCTAATTTCCTGTCTGATGGTTTTGTCAGTCCTCTGGACAGTAATGACAGGAAGTCAGTTATAATATATCGTGATACAGGTGCTTGCCAATCCCTTATGCTGACCAGTGTTCTAGGCTCTAATGTTAATTCCTCTGATGAAACCGTAATCTTACAAGGTGTAGGGAATAATTACTTCTCTGTCCCTCTGTGCATCGTGAATTTAGAGTCTGGTTTTGTTAATGGTTCCGTTATGGTTGGGTTGGTTGAGACACTCCCAATGTCAGGTGTAACTTTCTTACTTGGAAATGATATTGGTGGAATTCAAGTGTGTCCAGCTCCTCAGTTGTCTAGTGAGCCAGTGGCTGCGGCCCAGGATTGTGATGTCCCTGATGTGTTATCTCCATGTGCTGTCACTAGGGCTAAGTCTGAAGTTACTGGTGACTTAGAGGATAATGATGATGATGATGTTATCCTAGCTGACACTTTTCTTGCTAATTTGGACCACTCACCAGATGAGGCAGTACCCCGTAGTGTTGATAATTTGTCTCGTCAAGAGTTGGTTGAGTTGCAGGTTGCTGACCCTGAGTTGAAAGGTCTAGCTAACTCTGCTTGCAGTGAGGAAGAGTCAGCTGGTGCTTCTACTTGTTATTATATAAAGTCAGGAGTATTATGAGGAAGTGGAGACCCCCAACAGCATCAGCCGACTGTGAATGGGAGGTTGTACATCAAGTTGTCATCCCTCGTGTTTGTATGCTGGATATCATTAGAGTGGCTCATGATTCCAGTTTGGCAGGACACCTTGGAGTGAGGAAGACTGTGGCACGCATTTTGAAACACTTCTACTGGCCAGGTATCTTCAGGGATGTTTCCTGGTATTGTAAGTCTTGTCACACCTGTCAAGTTGTGGGGAAGTGTAATCAGACCGAAAAGGTTGCACCTCTAGTTCCCATTCCTCCTTTTGAGGCGCCATTCACCCGTGTGATGGTGGATATTGTGGGCCCTCTTCCTAAGACTTCTTCAGGATTTTCTTATGTGTTGACCCTGATTGATATGGCTACTCATTATCCAGAAGCCATTCCACTTAGAAATATCTCAGCAAAGAACGTAGTTAAGGAAATGCTAGGGTTCTTCACAAAGTTTGGTCTGCCCAAGGAGGTACAGTCAGACTGGGGAAGTAATTTCATGTCAAATGTTTTCAAGCAGTCTCTGAAAGAGTTGGGCATCACCCAGATCACGTCTTCAGCTTACCATCCCCAGACCCAAGGAGTGTTGGAGAGATATCATCAAACACTGAAATCGATGCTCAAGAAATACTGTTTGGAACATCAGAAAGACTGGGATAAAGGTCTTCCATTCGTTGTATTTGCCGCAAGAGAATCTCCAAATGAATCACTGGGCTTCTCACCCTTTGAAATACTGTTTGGCCATGAAATAAGAGGACCTCTTAAGTTACTCAAGGAATGCTGGCTGTCGGAGGAAGATGATGTCAACCTGCTGCAGTATGTGATGAAGTTCAAAGAACGGCTGTCCACTGCTTTACAGCTGGCGAGAGAGAATTTAGGGACTGCTCAGGAGAAGATGAAGACTTGGTATGATAAGAAATCCAGGTTACGCCACTTTCAGCCAGGAGATCAGGTTTTGATTCTGCTACCGGTGCATGGGCAACCTCTTCAAGCCAAGTTTAGTGGTCCTTATTTCGTGGAGAAGAAACTCAGTGATGTCAACTATGTCATCGCCACACCAGATCGTAGAAAGAACAAGCAACTTTGTCACATCAACATGCTAAAGTTATATCACAGGCGGGACGAAATTAACCCAGTCTGCACTGTAGCTGTTCCACCCGAGTCTGCAAGTGAAGTTCTCCCATGCAGCATGAGCCTGAGTGATAGTTTGGGGAAGAATCCTGATATCATGAATGATCTCCAGACTAAGCTTTCTCATCTACCTCCCGAGGAAAGGCAGGAGTTTTCGGCATTACTGCAGGAGTACCCGCAAGTGTTTCGTGCCACTCCAGGAAGAACCACTGTGTTGATGCATGATGTCGATGTTGGAGATGCAAAGCCAATTAAATTGCCTCCTTACCGTGTGAACCCAGTGAAAGTTCCTCTCATCCAGAAGGAGCTTGGCTACCTGTTGGACCACAAGATGATTGAGCCCTGTCAGATCGAGTGGAGTTCTCCTGTCACTCTAGTCCCTAAGCCAGGTGGGTCACAGCGGCTTTGCATCGACTACAGACGTGTTAATCACATAACCAAAACAGACACTTACCCTCTCCCTCGTTTGGAAGATTGTATAGACAAGATCGGAAAGGCTAGGTACATAAGTAAGTTTGATTTGTTAAAGGGATACTGGCAAGTACCTATGACTGAACGTGCTAGGGAGATCTCATGTTTTGTAACACTAGGAAAGACTTTTGCATGTTCTGTAATGCCATATGATATGAAGAATGCACCAGCCACATTTCAGAATCTCATGAATGTTGTAACAGAGGGTTTGGCAGGGGGTGTTGTTTATATTGATGATATATTAATCTTCAGTGACAACTGGAAAGATCATCTATGCCATGTCAGTAAATTTCTTGAGCGTTTAGTTCAGGCTAATCTTGTAGCTAATTTATCAAAGTGTGAATTTGGTCAAGCTAAAGTTCAGTACCTTGGGTACGTAATTGGTGATGGACATGTTGCACCACCAGGAGCTAAGGTTCAGGTTATAAGTGAGCTTCCCAGACCTAAAAGTAGGAAAGAGCTACAAAGATTTTTGGGAATGGTAGGTTATTACAGGAGATTTGCTCTTAACTTTTCAAATCTTGTATCACCACTTACAGACCTACTGAAAAAGGGAGTTAAATTTGTCTGGACCGATAACTGTGAATCCTCTTTCAGCAAACTTAAAGCTATCCTATTAAGTCAGCCAGTGCTCGCTACTCCAAATTTTGCTAAGCCTTTTAAGATGGCTGTTGATGCAAGTGATACAGGAGCTGGGGCTGTTTTGCTGCAAGAAGATGATCAGGGTATTGAACACCCTGTATCTTATTACAGTAAGAACTTCACTCCACCTCAAAAGAACTACTCAACTATTGAGAAAGAGCTTTTGGCCTTGATTTTGGGTTTACAGCATTTTTCATTTTATTTGTGTTCTGGTTTTGACCCCATAGTCATTTATACCGATCATCACCCACTGAAATTCCTTAGTAAGTTTAAAGATAAAAATCAGAGATTGACAAGATGGAGTCTACTTCTTCAGGAGTATTCATTAGACATACAACATGTCAAGGGGAAAGAAAATGTTATTACAGATTGCTTATCTAGACTTTAGACAGATTGTTTTAGAGCAATAAGAAATTTCCTTTGTAAATTTCTTTTTCTTTGTGGGGAGGTGTTACATAGCCTATGATTTCATCATCCTTTGTGTAATTCTAACGTACAGTATGCTGCATATTTGATCACGAGCATGTTCTACCTCACTCCTCCCCTCCTTCCTTATAGTAGAGTAAGTCGTTCTTTCTGTTGTTCAAAGCAGGAGTGTCAACTCTTTGTCCCCTCTGGCTTCATTTGCGTGTCCTTCTTACAAGTTTTATGAAGCTCTGCCGGCCCCTATATAATGAGCTCAGTCTCTGCATTAATTGCCACTTAGATCTACTCATTTTGCTCACATCTCTGTCCTCCCCTGTACAGTTGTTATTATTGTGAGTGCTCAGGAAGTCTCCAACCATCTAGCAGCTGTGTAATTTGAGTATAATTGTTATTACATTTTGTTCTTGTACTGTATAGCATAAGGTGTTGATTCGTAGGCCTAGTAAAGTTTTTGTAATTCATATTGTCAGCCAGTGGTAATAATATTTTGTATCTGTAATAATATATGTTGCATTCACTGAGTATTATCTGGTTTTCTCATTTTAACAGGGCTGACTTAGATAAATTTACTCTTGCTAATTTCGTGTTAATAGAGGCTATTGCAGTTAACTATATATATATAGTTAACTGTTTTTTGCGGTTACATTATCCTTATGAGTCCTGAATGTTTAGTTATTAGTTTGAGCATTAAACTTTAACTTGTAATTTTACCTAACTCTTTTGTTTTGAACCTGGAACTTTACGGGACAGTAGTGATTTTTAGTGTTCTCACTTAAAGTGTATATTATCTTTCTCTGTTCCGTAACAATATATATATATATATATATATATATATATATATATATATATAT
Source organism: Coenobita brevimanus (assembly GCF_032717465.1). NCBI lineage: Eukaryota > Metazoa > Arthropoda > Malacostraca > Decapoda > Coenobitidae > Coenobita > Coenobita brevimanus. The sequence continues at coordinate 12,785,562 of NC_136965.1, read as the reverse complement.
ATATATATATATATACATATATATATATATATATATATATATATATATATATATATATATATATGCAGAGACTTCACTACACCGTGAAGATATGTATGCAAAATAACCACAGGAGAAATGAAAGGAGCGACAGTGAGTACTTTCGTATATTACATCTTTAGACAGAGTGAGACAGAAACGTAAATGGTAGAGGTCTTTTATGCACACCCGCAGCAGATAGTGGCACATAGAACAAAGGATGACCTGATTTTTTACCTGCGGCATAACTTATGGTCACCTGCAAAAGGGAGTGGAACACAACAAAAGATGACCTGAATCTAAAAATGGGTGATGGGTGATAGGCACCTTTCTTTTTTCTTCCTAAGGATGCACGTGACAAAGGCGGAGGGAGTAGGAGGGGAGGAAAGGGGAGGGGTAAATGGGGAGGGGAGGAGGAGAAAGGGGCAGGGTAGAGGGGGGAGGGAGGAGGAGGAGGAGGAGGGGATAAATAGTACTGCTTAACTAAAGACCTAGAGGATTAATGCTATAATAGGACTCGCCCACGTTTGCGGCTGTGGTGTGGTCCGCACCTCTGTACAGTGTTGCCACGTTTTCTATACCGTTATCTCTCTCTCTCTCTCTTTCTCTCTCTCTCTCTCTCTCTCTCTCTCTCTCCTGGCGGGAAATGTGAGCCACCCTGAGTACTTTTGATTCTTTTATAAGTTATTTATAACTGTGCTTTCATTTGTTAATTTGGTTTTGTTATATTTAGTGATGCCGACATGGCATTCAATGCATGCCCCTCTCCTGCCTCTCTCTCTCTCTCTCTCTCTCTCTCTCTCTCTCTCTCTCTCTCTCTCTCACCGACTGGGTGTGGAAGTGTTGCCGCTCGCGAGTGAATGTTTTTTTTTTTTTACTTCGGTATTGGCTTATGCCTACTATTTTGTCCTACATATTAGCTTATGATTATAAATGTGATTATTCCTCGTCCTTAAGATTATGGTAAAAGACGGTAAATGTGAGCATTTTTCCCTAGCAACACCTGTACAAGCTATGGTTGGGTCTACGGAGGTACGTACTTTACCTTAGGCCAGACTGTGGTGTGTAAGTGTTGCCACTCACAAGAATTACATGAATTATTTCTTTTACTTTGGATATTGGCATATTTCTTCTTTTTTCAGGCTCATTATCTTATATCCATAACTGTGATATTATTACCCACCCTAAAACTACGCTAAAAACCATTAAAAGTGACTACAATTTCTTTTAGCAACACTGTACAATATGTATGCCATGTTTCTGTGTTACTGTATAAATATTTTATGCATAATAAGATTACTGTTGATTCATCCATCAAAATACACAAGTGTAAGTTTTATTCATCTGAATTTATCGAATTTGTGATGCCTTGTACATAAATAGCTTCCGTTTCATATCGCAAGTTGGGGAAACGTGGCACCATTGTACACAGGTGCGGGCACACCACAGCCGCAAACGTGCGCGAGTCCTACTATAGGTGTGTCCCACACAGATGTGACTACACTACCAGGAGATGACAGGGAACAATCAGTGGGTTAATCTGGGGGATACTGCTTTAAAACTAATTCAGTTAACAGTTTATCACACTTAAAATGACCATAGCTCATGTTTACATTTTTTTTCATATGTGCCAGAAATTAGACAAGATTCTATTACATTTCTTTCATCTAAGCTTTTTGATCTTGCTAGAATCTTAGAGCCTGCCCAGTCAATATGGCGATCACTGGATGCTTTGTGCTGAAATAAACCACTACTCTGTTGAGCCGTCCTTATACTGTATTTATATTGTGAGATTCTAGTTTCCAAGTCTTTTCCAGATTGTCCTATGTAAAATTTGTTACAGCTTTTACACGGGATTTTGTAAACAACGCCTGAATTACTGAAAGGGCTGTTCTTGATGAGGGTTTTTTTGATGGTGTTCTCATATTTGAATACTACCGGTACTTGAACATTAAGTTTCCTCAGTATGTGAAGAACATCAAGAAAATTTTCATGGAAGGGGAGGACAAGGGTCTTCAAAACATTTGGTCCCTGATAACTTTTACATCCAAAAATGGCAATTCATTATCCATTTCCATCTCATGAGTAAACTTAATCGATGGAACTAACGAATTTAATTGCAGGAGAAATTAATTCAGCTTTGATGTTAAATCATTATTGACAAATGTCCCTGTTAATGACGTTTTAACTTTCCTACCAAGCATTCTGGGTAATAACATTGATGGTATTCCTTCTGAAAACATTATCAAGCTAATTAAATTGTGCATTGTGAACTCTTCTTTTACCTTTAAAGGCAAATTTTACACACAAAAATTTGGTATGGCCATGGGTAATCCCCTCTCCCCAGTTCTGGCAAATATTTACATGGAATACTTTGAGAAACATTTAATGACCTCCATAAAGGAGCAAAACATAGTCTGGCTCCGATACGTAAATGATATCCTGTGCATCTGGCCTAACAGTTTTCCCATTGATGAATTTCTCCTGCAATTAAATTCGTTAGTTCCATCGATTAAGTTTACTCATGAGATGGAAATGGATAATGAATTGCCATTTTTGGATGTAAAAGTCATCAGGGACCAAAATGTTTTGAAGTCTAAGGTATACAGAAAACCTACAAATATTATGTCATATGTGCATTACTATTCAAACCATAATATTAATGTAAAAAATCTGTGTTCATATTCATGTACTTAAGAGCATATAGAATTTCAGACCCAGAATTTTTAGATGATGAACAAAAAATGATTCAGCGCCTTGGAAAGAAGCTAAAATATCCACAAAGCATACTTACTCAGTGCCACAATGTAGCCAAAAAACGATTCCCTTAAGGGAGAACTAATAAGCCAGACCGCCAGAATATTCAAAGAACCCTTGTCCACCCTTTCCATGAAAATTTTCTTGATGTTGTTCACATACTAAGGAAACTTAATGTACAAGTAGTATTCAAATATGAGAACACCATCAAAAAACCCTCATCAAGAACAGCCCTTTCATTAATTCAGGCGTTGGTTACAAAATCCCTTGTAAAAGCTGTAACAAATTTTACATAGGACAATCTGAAAAAGATTTGGAAACTAGAATCTCACAACATAATACAGTGTAAGGACAGCCCAACAGAGTAGTGGTTTATTTCAGCACAAAGCATCCAGTGATCACCATATTGACTGGGCAGGCTCCAAGATTCTTTTTGTGATCTTATCTTCTTATATAGAAAACGAGAATAGCTATTCCAATCAGACCCACCCTGCAAGACCTATGGTAACTGTAAACTACTGAGTCTTAATTATGTATTTTTTTTTACCATGTTGCCTCTAGTATCGTAATGAGATAAGACTACCTCAGCCTGATTATGAAAGGCAGTTGGGAAAGAAAGCAATACCTGCGAAGTTCTATGGGCGGTGTTCTTGTGCGGTTAGGAAGCTTACTAACACCTCTTTCTTACTTCTTATTTATTGTAATTTTGGTCTACACGGAAGTGACTGTGTTAGGATGCATTCAGACTGAGAGTGGGCAGGCAGTTGCGAGCTAGAGCGGGTTGAGGCAGGAAGTTTTAAACCACAGTAACTCGTACACGTGGCCACACGCAATTTTTTTTCCTCGGGTGCACTTATTCATCCAGCCATATAGCAATGAGAGATTGCGTGCCTCGAGAAAATATTCCGCAACGCCACACCTTTGACATCCTCCCAACCCAAATAAGGTATTATAGTTGGTTAACGTTAGGTTAGACCTAAGTTGGTTAGGTATAGGTTGGTTTCATGTCAATACACGGCTTTTCTGAATGATTTTATGGTTTGATCACCCGAGTTCTTTCATCTACTCCCAAGCGAACGTGTGATGGTGTCGAAATTCTCACTGAACTCTCTCTGATGATGCCAATATATACCAGAAGAATAAAAACACGTCGGTCGCACTGCCAGTGGTCGTGAGCAGGCACCAGCACAAGCCTGCCTGAGTTCAAGCAAGAAGAGTTGACAGTTAACATGAACCCACACGGGCAGGATGGATAGAGATTAGATTAACATTAAGGTTCCACTAACATCATCTGTATGGGAGGCATGCCATATAATGCACAGTGACAAGGCATTTATTGCACAGCAGTGGAAGAGGACTGGAAGATAAAAAGAGTGTCTAGTAATTATATAAATATATATATATATATATATATATATATATATATATATATATATATATATATATATATATATATATATTATATATATATATATATATATATATATACATAGTGTTACGGAACAGAGAAAACTGTCCCGCAAAGTTCCAGGTTCAAAACAGTTAGGTAAAATTACAAGTTAAAGTTTAATGCTCAAACTAACAACTAAACATTCAGGATTCATAAGGATAATGAAATGGCAAAAAACAGGTTAAATATATAGTTAACTGCAATAGCCTCTATTAACATGAAATTAGCAAGAGTAAATTTATCTAAGTCAGCCCTGTTAAAATAAGAAAACCAGATAATACTCAGTGAATGCAAGATATATTATTACAGATACAAAATATTATTACCACTGGCTGATAATATGAATTACAAAAACTTTACTAGGCCTACGAATCAACACCTTATGCTACACAGTACAAGAAAAAAATGTAATAACACTTATACTTAAATTACACAGCTGCTAGATGGTTGGAGACTTCTTGAGCACTCACAGTAATAACAACTGTACAGGGGAGGACAGAGATGTGAACAAAATGAGGAGTAGATCTAAGTGGCAATTAATGCAGAGACTGAGCTCATTATATAGGGGCCGGCAGAGCTTGATACAACTTGCAAGAAGGACTCGCAAATGAAGCCAGAGGGGACAAAGAGTTGACAATCCTGCTCTGAACAACAGAAAGAACGACTTACTGTACTATAAGGGTAGAAAGGGGGAGTGAGGTAGAACAAGCTCGTGATGAAACATGCAGCATACAGTAAGTTAGAATTACACAAAGGATGATGAAATCATAAGCTATGTAACACCTCCCCACAAAGAAAAAATAAATTTACAAAGGAAATTTCTTATTACTCTAAAACAATCTGTCTAAAGTCTAGATAAGCAATCTGCAATAACATTTTCTTTCCCCTTGACATGTTGTATGTCTAATGAATACTCCTGAAGAAGTAGACTCCATCTTGTCAATCTCTGATTTTTATCTTTAAACTTACTAAGGAATTTCAGTGGGTTATGATCGGTATAAATGACTATGGGGTCAAAACCAGAACACAAATAAAATTAAAAATGCTGTAAACTCATAATCAAGGCAAAAAGCTCTTTCTCAATAGTTGAGTAGTTCTTTTGAGGTGGAGAGAAGTTCTTACTGTAATAAGATACAGGGTGTTCAATACCCTGATCATCCTCTTGCAGCAAAACAGCCCCAGCTCCTGTATCACTTGCATCAACAGCCATCTTAAAAGGCTTAGCAAAATTTGGAGTAGCGAGCACCGGCTGACTTAACAGGATAGCTTTAAGTTTGCTGAAAGAGGATTCACAGTTATCGGTCCAGACAAATTTAACTCCCTTTTTCAGTAGGTCTGTAAGTGGTGATACAAGATTTGAAAAGTTGAGAACAAATCTCCTGTAATAACCTACCATTCCCAAAAATCTTTGTAGCTCTTTCCTACTTTTAGGTCTGGGAAGCTCACTTATAACCTGAACCTTAGCTCCTGGTGGTGCAACATGTCCATCACCAATTACGTACCCAAGGTACTGAACTTTAGCTTGACCAAACTCACACTTTGATAAATTAGCTACAAGATTAGCATGAACCAAACGCTCAAGAAATTTACTGACATGGCATAGGTGATCTTTCCAGTTGTCACTGAAGATTAATACATCATCAATATAAACAACACACCCTGCCAAACCCTCTGTTAAAACATTCATGAGCTTCTGAAATGTGGCTGGTGCATTCTTCATACCATATGGCATTACAGAACATGCAAAAGTCTTTCCTAGTGTTACAAAACATGAGATCTCCCTAGCACGTTCAGTCATAGGTACTTGCCAGTATCCCTTTAACAAATCAAACTTACTTATGTACCTAGCCTTTCCGATCTTGTCTATGCAATCTTATACACGAGGGAGAGGGTAAGTGTCTGTTTTGGTTATCTGATTAACACGTCTGTAGTCGATGCAAAGCCGCTGTGACCCACCTGGCTTAGGGACTAGAGTGACAGGAGAACTCCACTCGATCTGACAGGGCTCAATCATCTTGTGGTCCAACAGGTAGCCAAGCTCCTTCTGGATGAGAGGAACTTTCACTGGGTTCACACGGTAAGGAGGCAATTTAATTGGCTTTGCGTCTCCAACATCGACATCATGCATCAACACAGTGGTTCTTCCTGGAGTGGCACGGAACACTTGCAGGTACTCCTGCAGTAATGCCGAAAACTCCTGCCTTTCCTCGGGAGGTAGATAAGAAAGCTTAGTCTGGAGATCATTCATGATATCAGGATTCTTCCCCAAACTATCACTCAGGCTCATGCTGCATGGGAGAAGTTCACTTGCAGACTCGGGTGGAACAGCTACAGTGCAGACTGGGTTATTTTCGTCCCGCCTGTGATATAAATTTAGCATGTTGATGTGACAAAGTTGCTTGTTCTTTCTACGATCTGGTGTGGCGATGACATAGTTGACATCACTGAGTTTCTTCTCCACGAAATAAGGACCACTAAACTTGGCTTGAAGAGGTTGCCCATGCACTGGTAGCAGAATCAAAACCTGATCTCCTGGCTGAAAGTGGCGTAACCTGGATTTCTTATCATACCAAGTCTTCATCTTCTCCTGAGCAGCTCCTAAATTCTCTCTCGCCACCTGTAAAGCAGTGGACAGCCGTTCTTTGTACATCATCACATACTCCAGCAGGTTGACATCATCTTCCTCCGACAGCCAACATTCCTTGAGTAACTTAAGGGGTCCTCTTACTTCATGGCCAAGCAGTAGTTCAAAAGGTGAGAAGCCCAGTGATTCATTTGGAGATTCTCTTGCGGCAAATACAACGAATGGAAGACCTTTATCCCAATCTTTCTGATGTTCCAAACAGTATTTCTTGAGCATCGATTTGAGTGTTTGATGACATCTCTCCAACGCTCCTTGAGTCTGGGGATGATAAGCTGAAGAAGTGATCTGGGTGATGCCCAACTCTTTCAGAGACTGCTTGAAAACATTTGACGTGAAATTACTTCCCCGGTCTGACTGTATCTCCTTGAGCAGACCAAACTTTGTGAAGAACCCTAGTATTTCCTTAACCACGTTCTTTGCTGAGATATTTCTAAGTGGAATGGCTTCAGGATAACGAGTAGCCATATCAATCAGGGTCAACACATAAGAAAATCCTGAAGAAGTCTTAGGAAGAGGGCCCACAATATCCACCAACACACTAGTGAATGGCGCCTCAAAAGGAGGAATGGGAACTAGAGGTGCAACCTTTTCGGTCTGATTACACTTCCCCACAACTTGACAGGTGTGACAAGACTTACAATACCAGGAAACATCCCTGAAGATACCTGGCCAGTAGAAGTGTTTCAAAATGCATGGCACAGTCTTCCTCACTCCAAGGTGTCCTGCCAAACTGGAATCATGAGCCACTCTAATGATATCCTGCCTACAAACACGAGGGATGACAACTTGATGTACAACCTCCCATTCACAGTCGGCTGATGCTGTTGGGGGTCTCCACTTCCTCATAAGTACTCCTGACTTTATATAATAACAAGTAGAAGCACCAGCTGACTCTTCCTCACTGTAAGCAGAGTTAGCTAGACCTTTCAACTCAGGGTCAGCAACCTGCAACTCAACCAACTCTTGACGAGACAAATTATCAACACTACGAGGTACTGCCTCATCCATCATCATCATTATCCTCTAAGTCACCAGTAACTTTAGACTTAGCCCTAGTGACAGCACATGCAGATAACACATCAGGGACATCACAATCCTGGGCCGCAGCCACTGGCTCACTAGACAACTGAGGAGCTGGACACACTTGACTTCCACCAATATCATTTCCAAGTAAGAAAGTTACACCTGACATTGGGAGTGTCTCAACCAACCCAACCATAACAGAACCATTAACAAAACCAGACTCTAAATTCACTCTGCACAGAGGGACAGAGAAGTAATTATTCCCTACACCTTGTAAGATTACAGTTTCATCAGAGGAATTAACATTAGAGCCTGGAACACTGGTCAGCATAAGGGATTGGCAAGCACATGTATCACGATATATTTTATCTGACTTCCTGTCATTACTGTCCAGAGGACTGACAAAACCATCAGACAGGAAATTAGCACATGAACTCTTGAGAGTGTCACCCACGTTACTGCTCAAAAGAGGAGCTCCATCTTGAGAATTTAAGTTACCCCTCAAAGCAGGTTCAGTTAACTCGGTTATAGAATTCTGGGAACTCTCAAGGGTGGACAATAGACCATTTGACTGAATATTTAAAGACTCCTTTTTGTTCACATCACGCTGTCTCCTGAAACATTTCTCCGTAGTATAACCAAGCTTACTACTAGAGGTGAAGCTGGTATTTACTTCCTGAGAAACATCATCTTTATTCTCTTTCCTGTTACCTGTACTCTGAGTAGAGGCAACGTACTTACTCTCAGCTTTCCTTTTTTCTTTATAATATCTCTTGTGAGTGAGAACATGTTCATCAGCTAAAACTGCAGCATCAGACAAATTATCTATTCTTCTCTCATCAAGATATAGGCTTACATCATTATTAATACACCTTTTGAAGTCCTCCAGCAAAATCATCTGCTTAAATTTAACAAATTCAGAATTCACATGCTCCTGTGAGAAGAGTGGAGAAATTGCAAGATAATGAGAAAAGGACAGAGTATAAGAGCATAGTGGAAGAAAGATTGGGAAGGTATGAGCTAGAGCAGATGGAAGGGGTGGAAGACGTATGTAAGATATTCACGGAAGATATAAGCGCAGCGTGTGAGGCGGTTTGTGGAGTGAGGAGGAGATACAAGGGTGTGCAAGGGACAGCATGGTGGAAAGATGAGGTGAAACGAGCTGTGGAACAAAAGAAGAAGGCATATGGTTAATGGTTGGCGAGTAGAGGTAGGGGAGAAGATGAGAGAGAGAAGAGAGAGGTATATGTGAGCAGGAGAAGGGAGGTTAAGAGACTGGTGAAGGAGAGTAAGAAGGAAGTGGATGAAGAGTTTGGGAGGAATCTGAGTGTGAAATGGAGGGAGAGTAAGAAATTGTTTTGGAAGGAGGTAAAGAAAGTAAGGCAGTGTGAAAGGGGAAATAGTAGGGGAGTGAAAGATAGGAATAATAGGTTGTTGGTGGAGAAGAGAGAGAAATTGAGGAGATGGAAGGAGCACTTTGAGGATTTGTTGAATGTAGAGAGTGAGAACAGTGTGAGTATAAGTGGTTGGGGAATGGCTGGGAGAAGAAGAGATGAGAGGAAAGGAGGAAGAGATCAGTAGGTCGGAAGTAGTGGAAGCGATGAAGAAAATTAAGCTGGGAAAGACCCCAGGAATTGATGGAGTGTGTGGTGAAATGCTTAGGTATGGGGGTGAGATTGTTGTGGAGTGGATATGGAAGTTGTGTAGATTGGCTTGGGAAGAGGGAAGTGTTCCAGAGGACTGGAAATCAGGTATAATTGTTCCTTTATACAAAGGAAAAGGGGAGAGAGAAGTATGTGGTAACCATAGGGGTATTTGCCTTCTTAGTGTGACTGGTAAAATATATGGTAGAATACTCATTGATAGGGTTAGGCATATGACAGAGAAGCTAGTTGGAGAAGAACAAGGGGGATTCAGGAAGGGAAAAGGGTTTGTAGATCAGATATTTGTTCTAAGATGTTTAGTGGAGAAGTATCTAGAGAAGGGAAGGAAAGTGTATGCTGCCTTCATGGACTTGGAGAAAGCTTATGACAGAATAGATAGGCAAGGTATGTGGAAGGTATTAAGAATATATGGAGTGGAGGGGAAATTGCTGAGTGCTGTGAAGAGTATGTACGTGGGAGCTAGGGCTACGGTGCGAGTGGATGGTGAGCTGGGTGAGTTCTTTGATCTCAATGTGGGACTGAAACAGGGGTGTGTGATGTCTCCATGGCTGTTTAATATATATATGGATGGTGTTGTAAAGGAGGTGCAAGGTAGGGCAGTGGATGTGGGGGTGGCCCTAATGAATGAGGGTGAGATTTGGAAGCTCCCGGTGTTGCTGCTTGCTGATGATACAGTACTGTTGAGTGAAGATGAATGGGAGTTGCAAGGTTAGGTGAATGAATTTGGGACAGTGTGTAGGAGGAGGAAGCTGAAAGTTAATGTAAACAAAAGTAAAGTTATGGTGTTTGAGAGGAATGAAGTCACAGAGTGTGCAGTGAGGTTGGATGGTGAGGATATGGAGAATGTGAGTGCATTCAAGTACTTGGGTAGTGTGATGAGTAAGGATGGAACTTTGGGGGATGAAGTGCGTGAAAGGGTACAGCAGGGAAGAAAGGTTGTTGGTACACTGAAAGCAGTGATGAGAAACAGGGAGGTGAGTATGGAAGTTAAGAAGTCACTGCATGATGGTATTGTGATCCCTACCCTGACGTATGGAAGCGAGGCGTGGACCTTGCAAGAGGGGAACAAGTCAAGAGTGAGAGCAGTGGAAATGAGTTACTTGAGAGGAGCATGTGGAGTGACGTGGAGGGACAGGTTGATGAATGAAGAAGTGAAGGAACGTTGTGGGGTAGATGTGGATGTGGTTGAAAAGATTAGGAGAAATACACTGAGGTGGTTTGGACATGTGGAGAGAATGGAGAATGAAAGACTGACTAAGAGGGTGTATGTAGGTGAGGTGGAGGGAGGGAGAGGGAGGGGTAGACCGAGGATGAGGTGGAGGGATGGAGTTGAGAGGTATATGAGGGAGGGGGGGGTGAGTTGGGGGGAGGGGAGTCAAATGGTGGGTGACAGAGTGACTTGGAGGCGTTTTGTCTATGGCCACCATTTGCGGGATTAGGGCGTCGGGCTATAGATAGATAGATAGAATTCACATTCTTAGAATTTAACCACTGCTCTAACAGATCTTCTTTGAATTTTGCATACTCAACATGGGATTGCTTATCTTGCTTATAAGTTGTCCTAAATTTTACTCTATAGGCTTCAGGAACAAGCTCATAGGCCTTATGAATCAAGCTCTTAACTACATCATAATTATCAGATTGATCCTGAGGCAAAGATGCATAAGTTACTTGAGTTTTACCGGTGAGAACAGTTTGAAGGAGTACTGGCCAATACCCTTTGGGCCAATTAAAACCTGTAGCTACCCTCTCAAACAACTGAAAATACTTTGTTAAATCATATTCATTAAAAGGAGGGACAAGTTTAACATTTTTAGCCACATCAAAATCATCAGAGCTTGATGATCCACTTCCACCTTGTTTCATGCGATACTCATGGTCTGCCTGAATCCTAGCAAGTTCAATTTGTGCCTGAGCCTGTGCCTCCTGAATACGAGCATTTGCCTGAAATTCAGCCTCCTTAGCACGAGCCTCCTCCAGGACTAGCTGTAACTTAGCTAATTCAACTGCGTTTGCTCATTTGGAGGAGTTATATTAAACAAGCTTTCATTAATCATGTCGACAATTTGATCTTTAGAGTGATGAGAGCGAACAGCAATTCCCAATTGTTGAGCAATAAGCTTAAGTTCATTCTTTGTTCTGTTTTCTACATCACACACTGTTTGCACATTTGACAAAAAATCTTTGGCTTCATCAAGCGTAGTAATAGTAGACATCATGAATAAATCACAATCACAAAATATCAAGCAATATCCTTATGACAATTTCCTGAATATCCTAATAAGAGGTCACCAAATTTATGTTACGGAACAGAGAAAACTGTCCCGCAAAGTTCCAGGTTCAAAACAAAAGAGTTAGGTAAAATTACAAGTTAAAGTTTAATGCTCAAACTAACAACAAAACATTCAGGACTCATAAGGATAATGTAATGGCAAAAAATAGGTTAAATATATAGTTAACTGCAATAGCCTCTATTAACACGAAATTAGCAAGAGTAAATTTATCTAAGTCAGCCCTGTTAAAATGAGAAAACCAGATAATACTCAGTGAATGCAAGATATATTATTACAGATACAAAATATTATTACCACTGGCTGACAATATGAATTACAAAAACTTTACTAGGCCTACGAATCAACACCTTATGCTATACAGTACAAGAACAAAATGTAATAACACTTATACTCAAATTACACAGCTGCTAGATGGTTGGAGACTTCTTGAGCACTCACAATAATAACAACTGTACAGGGGAGGACAGAGATGTGAACAAAATGAGGAGTAGATCTAAGTGGCAATTAATGCAGAGACTGAGCTCATTATATAGGGGCTGGCAGAGCTTGATACAACTTGCAAGAAGGACGCGCAAATGAAGCCAGAGGGGACAAAGAGTTGACAATCCTTCTCTGAACAACAGAAAGAACGACTTACTGTACTATAAGGGTAGAAGGGGGGAGTGAGGTAGAACACGCCCGTGATCAAACATGCAGCATACAGTATGTTAGAATTACAGAAAGGATGAAGAAATCATAGGCTATGTAACAATGTATATATATATATATATATATATATATATATATATATATATACAGTAATCCCCGTACTATCCGAACGCCCACTTTCCGGACATCCCCACTTACTGGACATAATCGTCCCAGGATCCAATATTCCCAAAATGGTCCGAAAACCACAAAAAAATCGAGAAAAATCCGACTTTTTCCCGCCTGCAATTTGAACTTGGCGCACGTGGCGTGGGACAGCTTTGTTTTGGTGCATCATTCCTCCGACGTCCGCTAGAGCGCCCCTGCATCCTCCCCACTTACCGCCTGTCTCTTGTCGTGAGTGTAGCTCGTCATCATGGCTGCCCATGTGCTAGCTTTTGTGGTGGTGCCTTATCTGCTGCAGGCTCTCCTGCTGCTCTCGTGCCTCTCCTTCGTGTGTGATGATGGCACCACTGCCTGAGAAGAGGAAGAGAGTGGTTTTGACTCTGGAGATGAAGAGGGAGATATTGGAGAAAGTAGATGTGGGATGGTCTTCGTCACGCATCCTTCATGAGTTCAATCTGGCCCAATCCACTTTGTTTGATATCAAGAGATCCCGAGACAAACCCCTGCAGTACACGGCTGACTTTTCATCGAAAAGCAAACGCAACGTGGAGAGGAAGATGATGTTTTCTCCCAAGTTTGCTGAAGTCGACCGTTCCACGTTGATTTGGTATTGACAGCAACGTGCTGCTAGTGTGATGGTGCATGGTATGGAGCTGCTGAGAAGTTCACAAGGCTTCATGACGCCCTAGACTTCCAGGCATCCGAGGGTTGGCTCTTTGCGTTCAAGCTACTACATGGCCTTACCAACCGTAAGTCTCATGGCGAAGCTTTGGACACTAACAAGGATGGAGTAGAGGAGTTTTGGCACAAGGTGAAGGGCTTGATCGACAAGGAGGGCCTCACTCTCAGTCAAGTCTACAACGCTGATGAAACTGGTTTATTCTATCGCTCTTTGCCTACGAACACTCTAGCTGAGGAGACGGAGAAGCGTGTACCTGGCTGCAAGCTCTCCAAGCAAAGAATATCTGCTTTGTCTTGTGCTAATGCTAACGGCATGCACTGGCTTAAGCCCATTATTGTTGGCCATGCAAAGCAGCCTCAGTGTCTTCGTGGGGTGATGGATGTCCTTCCTGTTGTTTGGTAGCTTTCCTTGAAGGCATGGTTCACAGCCCACATCTTCAAAGACTGGTTCCACCACCATTTCATCAAGGAAGTCATACATTACCAGACAGAGAAACTGGGAATCCCATGCGACCAGGTAAAGGCCCTCCTTCTCTTTGACAATGCACCTGCCCACCCGTGCAACAAGGACTTGGTGGCTGAGAATGACCGCATTAGGTGCATGTTTCTGCCACCTAATACTACTGCTCTCATCCAACCAATGGACCAAGGAGTGATCGGGGCAACGAAGCGGCTATACCAACGGAAGTTCCTGGACGAAGTGATGGTTGTTTTCGAGGACGAGGCTGAGCACAGGGAGGGACGGGACACATGAGGCCAGTGGACTTTGGAAAACCTTCGCCGCTACAACATCAAGTCTGCCATTTACAACTGGGCCAGTGCATGGAAGGAAGTCCCTGTCAAGACTCTAGAAAATGGTCGATCTCATCTGCTTCTCGGAATGGATGTGGAGCACGATTTCCTAGGTTTCAACGTGGATGTGCACGTCTATGTGCACATGGGGACGATGTTGATGTGGACGAAGTGCGTGAGTGATTGGATGACGACGAGGGCGATCCTGGGTATCAGACCCTGTCTCATATCAAGATCGCATCTTCAGTTGGAGGTGTCAGTACCCAGCTTGAAGATTCTGACGATGATGGCGACGATGATGTGGACTCTTCTCAGCACGACACTACTTCAGCCATCCCCAAGCTGAGCGCACTCTGGGAACACCTAGAGTTCGTTCTGGACTACCTGGAACACCCAGACTGCAACAGGGAGATGGGGCCCTTGGGACTTGTGGAGGAAGTGCTTGCTTTCAGGCAGCGCATCATTAATCGTCAGAATCGTTGTTCTTTGCGTCAATCAACTATTGACACCTTTTTCAGGCCCGTGACCCCCACTGTGCCCAGCCCTGGCTCCACTCCGTTGCCTCCCCAAGACAGGCCCTCATGTTCCGAGCCACAGCCCAGCACATCAGCCACAGTGGAGTCACCACTCGACGTAAGTTTGCGCCTATCTTTAGAGTCGTCTGCAGTGGGTATGCCATCACCACGACCCAGCTACGCACCCCTAGGTCACCTCCCTATGCTACTCTCAGACTCTAACGGTGATTAAACGGCAAGAACTTCTCCACTAGACCACACGGGAATTTAGTGTTGTGCAATGAAAGAAAAACAGTGCGTACAGTATTGTTAAGAAATTAGAAATCTGAGTGAAAAGACAAAGATTTTTTAGGACTGTAAATGTAACGTAAATTAACTTGAGTGTGTTTTGTTTAGAAAATGGTTTTATGAGTGGAAAAACTTAAAGTGCAGAGTGCAAAACTTATTTCATTAAGTTACAATGGAGCATAAGTAAGACAAGAGTGCGCAGTGTTAAAAGAATGGACTTCTGAGTGTGAATGACTAAGTTAAATGCAAGACTTCATGAACAGTGTACTGCAAATGCTTCAGGAAATCCTTCTTACTGTCAGAGTCTGAGAGGAGGCGGTTATTCATCGAGATGGCCAGGGACTTGCTGTAAGTACCCAGAATGTTTCATACTGTATTGTACTGTATTTTCCATACTGTACTTACCTCTAACACCTCATTTCACTCTTTTATGTCCCTTATTGGTGTGAATAGTGTCTTAGGTGTTATGAATGTGCAGTAAGGAGGTGTTTTTCGGAGTTAGGATAGGTTAGGGTCCATAACTACCAGTCCAGGAGCCAGGGACTTGTAAGTACCCAGGATGTTTAATATTGTATAAACCTACCTCAAAAACCTCATTTTATGGTTCTTTTGCATTTATTTCAGTCTTTTATGTCCCTTCTTGGTGTGATTTGGGTCGTAAATAGGTGCTATGCATGTCCAGAGGGAGTTGTATAGGTGTTTTTCTGAGTTAGGCTCCGTAAGTACAAGTCCAGGAGGCTGGTGCCCACTATCCGGACAGGACCACTTTCCGGACATGCCTTTGGCTCTATTATGTCGGATAGTGGAGGGATTACTGCATTTATATAGCCTCTGTGGTACAGTGGTAAAGTGTCCATTTTCGTACACTGGAGAGTGAGGGTTTGCGCCCCGCCAGGGTAATTAACTCTGGAAGTGTTCTCCCGGCCATGTACTGCTTTGGCGGACATCAGGGGTGCCGTGGTTGAACCAGTGTTGCATACTGTAAAGTATGTTTGCACCCAGTCGGCTTGTGCGGACCGATTACACTTGGTTCACAGACTACACACACATCCAAAGCCACTACAACACTACAATCACACTTACAAACACTTCTCACCCTACATACAATCTCTACCAGACAGCCTAAGCCACTTGGTAGAGATACATAGGCTGTATTGTCCCTACTTCGGTGGGGATAGGCCGGTCCTGCAGTGGATACTCAAACGGGTAATGATGATTATATATATATATATATATATATATATATATATATATATATATATATATATATATATATACACAGTATATATATACATACATACATATACGTGCATGCACACACACACACACACACACACACACACACATACTCATCTGATGATAGCGATTTTACCGATGAATTTCTGTTACAAGCAAATCAAAATTTATACCATATTTACTGTGAGAGATAATGAAGATATTTGGCTCAAATATGCACCAATAAAGTGTTAAGCCTACTGCAACTCTCCACTTACGGGTTGTTAAGCAAATCTTATATGCTTTTGCCGTGGTAATGAGCCTTCGTTGGAAAACAAGTACTGTACTCTGCAAATGTCTCTCACAATTTTTCCAATACTGTGTACCTATTTTCTGTTGACTCAGAAAATCATACATTACCTGGATTTTCTTTCACATCACCTACGGGACTAGCTGTTGCACCCTTCTCCTTCTTCAGTAATCAGTTTGTACTGTAGGATGCATTCAGGTTTAATGATCTGTATTGCATTATCAAAAAAGGTCTGTTTTATTAATTATTCTTAATGTTTGCCGTACTTTCAAAAACAAACTCATATGCATCTGGCTACCTCGATTTAAACGCTGCTTTGCAGGTTTCAACCCTGTTTAGGATAAGAAGTATCCTTCAGGAAGCAGTTTGTACTCCAGCATACTGTTTTCCAGCAGCTGTGACTTTCTTAACCCCTTAACCGCGGGTGTCATTCCAGAATGACGGCGACAAAACTGGACCAAACCGCGGGTGGCATTCTGGAATGATCGTGAATATTTTGAACACCGCACGTTTTCCCGGCGCGCAAATATTCTCACGCAAGAGTAGCTGTCGAGTTCTTTCACGCCAGCCATCCCACACCTCCCTCCTCCAACCCCGAGGGGACCCCCCCCACCCCTGCCCTGACCCGCGTCAGTCAGTATCTGTCCAGCTCTGTGCGTGATAATGGCGCTCCGTCCCGACTCATCGTCACTCGCTTCCTCCTCTACAATGTTTAGTGCTAGTGTTCCCTCTACCTCTACACCGGTAAAGGAACTGCCGACGGCGAGGCAGAAGGGGTTGAGCACTCCTGAAATTAGAACTGAGCTGGACAAAACAGTAAGTACTACTCTTGATTGTGGCAGTGAAAGTGACACACTCACAGCAAGCAGTGATGATTTGGCAGTGATTGGTGGTGAACCATTTTCCATTGATAGTGACAGTGATGAAAGTGATCGTGTTGATTCCCCCCCCCCACCCCCAACTTACTCTGGGAAAGGAAAGGCTCCTATGGGCAAATCTGGTATTGCACGTGGGAAGGGAGTGAAGCGCAGGCTCACGTCTCCCACACCAGGCCCTAGTACGCATTTCCCATCAATTTCCTGTTCCCCTAGCCCAATTGCCCTCACATCATCATCATCATCATCTGTCGTGCCCTCTCCTCAGTCTACATCATCTGAGGAGTACGAATTACCAAAGCCTGCAAAGCGAGGGAAGGCAGGCCGTGCAGGCCGTGCAGGCAGGCCTAGAACAAAGGGGATGCGTGGCAGTTGGAGGGCAAAGCTGGGCGATAAGCGAGGCGATAAGCGAGGTGATAAGCTGGGTAGAAAGGGTCAAGTTTCACCACGCACCAGGTCAGAAACCCCCGCCTGCCCCCCGCTCAGTTCCCTCACCCGCGCCACCCCCCCACTCACCGCCCCCGCACTCACCCCCCTCCCCGTTGCCTCCTGCCTCACCCACCTCCCGCTTGCCTCCTGCCTCACCTCCTGCCTCACCCATTGCCTCTAAATCAGCTCCTTCTCACGGGGAAACGAGTGAAATGCAACCTGCCCCTGCCACTGAACCACGCACAGGGCAAGTTGATGCATTTGTTTGGACTGACGGTGGAGATTTCCAGCCACACAATCCACCGTTTGATATGACAAATGCTGGAATACAGCCTGCCTTCCCATGCAACGCAGGTGATGAGTTTGTTGATTACTTCCTGGCCTTCCTTGATGATGAAATTGTGCAGCATGTCAGCGATGAGACCAATAGGTATGCAACTCAGTGTGCAGCACAAGGGCTGGGACCTATTGGCTCGCCAAAGCAAGTGTCGTGGTTGCCTGTCGGGATCAGAGAGCTGTATGTTTTTTTGCACTCATGTTTTTGATGCCCCATATAAAGAGACATGAGTTGGAGGAGTACTGGCTCGTGGATGACATAACTACTATCCCCATATTCGGGAAGTATATGTCACGGGATCGGTTCCGACAGCTGCTTGGATACCTGCACTTCGCTGATAATGACAACCCGTCCCAAACTGACCCTTTGTGGAAAGTGAGGGATTTCCTCAACAAGATTAGGGATCGATTTATGCGATTTTTCAGGCCTATGCAGAAAGTCGTCATAGACGAGTCCCTGGTATTGTTCAGAGGACGTCTCAAATTCAGGCAGTACATCCCCAGCAAACGCCACCGCTTTGGGATAAAGTTCTTTGTGCTGTGTGACTGTGAGACGGGGTATATAATGGATTTTGTCATTTACTCGGCTAGCACAATGGATGTGAACAGGAAAGACCCCCTTGGCTTCTCTGGCTCCGTTGTAAAAGTGCTGATGGAGAGGTATTTTGGTGGTAATCATGTGCTGTACACAGACAATTATTACACAGCACCGAAACTCTCCAAATACCTTGCTGAACACGGCATTGGCACTGTTGGCACTGTACGGAGCTATAGGAAAGAGTGGCCTAGTTTCCCCGAAGCATCATCATCATCCAGGGGAGATGTTCACCTGAAGAAGTCAGAAAAGCTTCTTGCGATCAGGTGGCATGACAAGAAGGTTGTCAATATGATCAGCACCATCCACAAGGTGGAAATGAAGAGAACTGGGAAGGTCAGCTACAGGACGGGAGAGCCAATCATGAAGCCTGATGCCGTCATTGATTGAATATAATGTAAATATGAGACTCGTTGATAAGTCTGATATGATGATTGGCGAAATAGACTGTCTCAGGAGAAACACCCGATGGTACAGGAAGGCTTGCCTGCACATGCTCGATATGTGCATGCTCAATGCCTTCATTCTTTACAAGACACAAGTCGGGGGCATAAGGCAACCATCACTGAGACAGTTTTCCAAGACTGTCGTTCAGCAGCTACTTGAACGATTTGGTCAGGTGACGGCATTGATCCCGAGGCGACACTCTGACACACAACCTGACCGTCTTGAGTGCCGCAATTACATGAGCCGGCACCAGCTTGTGAAATTGCCTCCTAAAGCAGGCGGCAGGTTGTCACAGGGCCGCTGCAGAGTATGTTCAACCACCACACGAAGGCCTACGACGAGAAAAATGAGCACACACCAGTGCCTTGAATGCCAAGTCGCTCTATGTGTAACTCCGTGCTTTGCCGAGTACCACTCTCTGAGTAAATACTGAAAGTGACAGTGATATATAGTGATGCAACAGTGACGTGCTTTGCCAATAATTGTATAATGGATAATGTAGTAATAAGGGATATTTTGCCTAGAAAATAAAGGAAATATTGGCCAGTATAATAAGTGATATTGTAATAAGAGAATCTGCGGCACTTGTGGAATTCTGCGGCACTTATGTAATTCTGTGATGCGCCAGTGACGCAATATAGTAATAAGTGCATTGTAAATATAATGTACATTGCCCATATTATATGTAAAATAATAATAGAAGTTAGAAAGAATGAAAAGATCACAGGAAACGTCAGTGAGCGGGTGCCGCCGCAGTGAAGTGAGGCGCAGCCGCAGTGAAGAGCGGGCGCAGCCGCAGGGAAGTGCCTTTTACCTACCTCAGTGAACACAGAGTGGGTGTTTATCGTATGTACAGTGTTCATATATGTTTATATTACTATTATGAGAGAGTGGTTGGCATTTGGTACTGGTGTGTGGGGCGTAAAATAGTTATTTCACACCCCTCACTTCTAACGGCTCTCCCCGTCCTGTGAAAGTCAACGAAGTCATGAAACCTACATCAATGGAAAGCTGAAGGTTTGTACTTTCTAATGGTACCTTATTTTTTTCTCTAGCTTTATTCTGTGCAGAGTTATTAAGGTTTAAAGGTTTGTTTACATTTGGCTGAAACCCCCGCGGGAGAGGACAGTCAGACCAAAACAATACCCGCGGTTAAGGGGTTAAGAATGCGTCTACCTTTATATTTTTATCTATTATTATTATTTTTTTTTTCAAGCACCAGGGATCTTGCCACCTGCAATTGCCGAGGATGACGTGATGACGCTGCCATGGCAACGCCCGCCTACTCGCCTCTAGTTCGGACGTTCAAACGCTTCAGTCCGTCCAGTCTATTATTCATCCCGCCTGCCCTATCGCAGTCAGGACACACACTTTTTGTCAAATACTTAAGACTCTTTGTAACTACTCCCACAGATCCTGAGTAAACTCCATGGTGAGGTGGACGACCAGACCTACAAAGCCGCGCTTGACTATATTTCTGAATGCTCTGTGCCCTTGGATGCCCATATTAATGCAGGAGGCCTCCCTTCAGCCCTGGCTGGTAAGTTAGTGCTCTCTTCTGCTCACCTCCCCCCCCTCTCTCTCTCTTTCGTTCGACCACTTTAACATAGAATTTTTTTCTCTCGTTTTTTCAACATATCTCCAGTACATCAGTGGTAGTGGAAGATATTATTATGACCACATACTTTACTCTCTCTCTCTCTTTCCCTCTGTCTGTCTGTCTGTCTGTCTGTCTCTCTCTGTCTCTCTCTCTCTCTCTCTCTCTCTCTCTCTCTCTGTCTGTCTGTCTGTCTGTCTGTCTGTCTCTCTCTCTCTCTCTCTCTCTCTCTCTCTCTCAAAAGTAATAAAAACAAAATCCTTCATTCAGGAGAAAGGGTTCATTAATATCAAAGACTGCCACCCTCTGCACAAACTCTCATGCAGGGTTGTCCAAATATTGCCCATCCATTTCTCGGCTGCTACGGGGACGGCTCAGTCAGCGATACCATGCAGTGCTTAGCCAATATCATTTTATGTTTCCCATTAGCCTTCGCCTTTTGTGATGTATATTACTTTTTTTTTTTTTTTACGTTCATGAATGTTATCTTTTTTAATAATTTCAGAGAGGAACCAAAGTCATTGTTTCCCTCACCGGCAGACTGAGCCGTCACCACAACACACGAGGATTATGATACATATGATGATGATCTTGTATATCCCCAAGTCAAGAGGCGTAACATAATTGTTTTTATTATTATTATTATTATTATTATTATTATTGCTACTACTACTACTACTACTACTACGACTACTACTGCTACTTCTATTACTGCTGCTGCTGCTGCTACTACTACTACTACTACTACTACTACTGGTACAGTTACTACTGCTACTACCATTACTGTTGATGCTGCTGCCACAACTACTACTGCTACTATTACTATTACTACTAATACTACTGTTTCAAATATTGACTTCCTCCTACTAACATAGGTGGAGATATTAATTTTGTATCCGTCAGTATCTGTTATATTATTATTATTATTATTATTATTTATACTCAGTGGTAGGTTAGGGCGCTCACCATCCACTCACTCGATGTAGAGCTGCTTTGGGTGTCTGCCCTTTCCTCTCTTCCATCCTTCCTTTTCTGTCTTGCTTTCTTTTATTCTTCCCTCTTTCTTCTGCCTACGGGTGACTTTACACTTCCTGTTCTGTCTTTCTTTCCTTCACTTTTTCCTCTTCCTTCTGCCTATGGGTGACAAACCAAATGGTTTTTTGTACACCAGGAAACCATTTACTACGCTGGGTAGTAACAATGTAACCAGATTATGGCGCCTGGTGGTTTAGTGGGTAATAAATGCGCTCCAATCGGATTCAGCCTGAGTAGATTTATATCCAAAAAGTGGTTGGGGTTTATTGCTCACGTAATGCCACTCAGGGATGAGTGAGGCTGGTCACTCTCATCTTAAATGTCGGGACCAACTTTCCTAGGCCGGGGCTCCTATGTTCCGCATGGGTCGGCATAGGACTGGATGGTGGATGGATGGATGAATGGATGGATGATGATGATGATGATGATTGTCATTATCCCATCAATTTCCGTCTCCGATTTCCATCATTCTTGTTGAGGATGTACAGAACAGAGGATATTTCACTGACTCAGTTTCAGCGACCTTCACAATTTTTTCAAGGTAACAGGTCCAAGAATGTCCAAAAGTCAAAAAATTTCAGCCTCAGTTTACTCCATTACTAATATAGTTACATGAACGTGGAGGGAAATCCCGTGATAAAATTCTTTTCTAAACATTCTTATGGAAAAAAATATGAAGGTCATTCATGCCTGATATTACGATATTTTGTACACCCCATTTTCAACACTTTTAAATTGATCATCCATACAGGAAAACACGACATATAAATGTCGCACTTCTGGACGTTTTGTCTGAAGTATCGTAATGCCACACATGAATGACCTTCAGTCATTTTCTGTACAAATGTCTGTCTGTCTGTCTATCTATCTCCAGACGCTTTAATCTCGTAAGGGGTGGCCACAAACAAAACGCCTGCATGACGCCCTGTCTCCTCCCTGCTCCCAGTTCACACCCCTTTCTCTTATATACTGTACCTCCCCATTCCATCTCTCTATCTCGGCCTTGGCCTCACCCTCCCTCTTCCCGCCTCCACCTCACTCACATACACTCTCATCGTTAGTCTCTCACTCTCCATCCTCTCTACATGGCCAAACAACCTCAGTGTATTTCTCCTAACGCTTTCTGTCACATCCACATCCACAACACAACGCTCCTTCACTTCTTTATTTGTCAGTCTGTCTCCCCATGTAACTGCACATGATCCTCCCAAATAACTCATTTCCACTGCTCTCACTCTTGACTTGTTTCCTTACAACAAGGTCCAAACTTCACTTTCATACATTAGAGATGCTATCACGACAGTATCATGCTGTGACATTTTTACTTCCATGCTGATTTCCATATTTCTTATCACTGCTTTCAAAGAACCAACAACCTTTCTTCCTTGTTGAACCCTTTAAAGCACATCACCCCCCAAACTGCCATCCTTGCTCATCGCACTACCCAAGCACTTAAACGCACTCAGGTTTTCCATTTTTTCATCATACAACCTCATAGTACATTCAGTGACTTCATTTCTCATGAAGACGATAATTTTACTCATTCCTACATTCACCTTTGCATTCCGTTTCTTACACACTTTCCCAAACTCATTCACCAAGCCTTGCAGTTCCCCTTAATCTTCATGTAACAGTACAGTATCATCTGCTAACAACAGCATACTAAGTTTCCAAACATTACCCTTTCTCATTGGGGCCGCTCCAACACCCACTCCCTACCTTGTAACTCGTTTATAACCCCATCCATGTACAGATTGAACAACCATGGAGACATGACACAATCCTGTTCCAGTCCGACATTCAGACAGAAAAATTCACTCAGTTCACAATCCACTCGCACCGCAGCCTTAGCCCCCTCATACATACTCTTCACGGCATTCAACAACTCCCATTTACACCATATACAGAATTATTAATATTTTCTACAATCCTTGTCTATCCACCCTATCTTAAGCGCTCTCCAAATCCATGACTGCTACATACAACTTGTTTCCCTTCTCTAGGAACTTTTTCACTAAGAATGAATATCTGATCTACACGATCTCTTCCCTTCCTAAGTCCTCCCTGTTTTTCTCCATCTAATTCCTCTGTTTTTTCCCTAACTCTGTCAATTAGTACTCTGCCATGTACTTTTCCTATTACACTCAAATGTCTGAAAAATAATTATATCCCAGGTTTTCCTTCCATGTTCATGTAGCTATAATAGTTTTGAACAACGTTTAAGTTAAAAAATATTGATTACTGAAATTTTTTGACCAGTGATCTTGAAAGTCTAGGTCACTGAAAATGAGTCAGTGTAATATAGTCATGGTGCTGTAAACCCTCAATAATTATGATGAAATTCAGAGATGAAAAATGATGGAATAAGTGATCACCTGTGTGAATAAAGCTGAGAGGTACAGCATCTTTTTTTTTTTTTTTTTTTTTTTTTTTTTTAATAACTCAAAACCCGTTTACAGACTTAGCCCAGGCTCAGACAAAACCTGTAGGGACAAGAAGTGGCTTATTTCATTTTGTTCTTTCCTGTATGGAAGAACAATTGAAAAGTGAGATGTCCGATATCGTAATGTCACGCATGAATGGTCATCATTTTTTTCTTTTTTACATACTTTTGAAAATGATTCTATCACGGGATTTCCTTCCATGTTCATCTATCTGTGGTAGTTCTAGAGTAAACTGAGGTTGAAAATTCGTGATTATCTGACATTTTCGAACCTGTGACTTTGAAAAGTCGGTCAAGGTCACTGAAACTTTGAATTGAAACAGTGTCGTGGTGTTATACATCCTCAGTCAGTATGATGAAAATCAGTGTGAAAAAGTGCCAAAATAATAATAATAATAATAGTAATAATAATAATAATAATAACTAGAAGACTTTAACTGTCAGAGACAGTTTACTGATCTCCACCCATGAGAATATTGCTGGATTATCGTTTTTTGTAATATCTCAAAAACCGTTGGCCAAACTGCCACCAAAAATATAGAGACACTGTCCAACACCGGACACCCCAGTTTTCAATATTTTCAGTTTATCTTCCATACAAAAGAAGAAGAAAAAGAAGAAAAAGAAACACTTCTTGGCCCAAGAAGTTTTGTTCGGTCCTGGATCAGATATGTATACTTTTTGGTGGCAGTTTGGCCATCGTTTTGTAAGTCATAAAATAAAAGTTCAGCAACATTTTCATAGGTGGAGAGCAGTAACTGTCTTTAGGAGTTACAGTCTTCTAGTTGACCTTCATCTCTTACCTTTGCTGGAGATCCTTGTATCCTTCAGTATTTTTATTATTGTTCTCCACCTATTAACGGGGATGAAGATCATTGTACCTGTCTTTATTTTTATTATCATTATTATTCCATCACTTTTCTCCACCTTTTTCATCATACCTAGTGAGGATGTACAGCACCATGACCCTGTTACACTGACCTAGTTTCAGTGATGTATTAATTGACTATTAAATACAATAAAAAACTAGCGGCGTATATACCAACAGACAAAAAGGTAAAAGACGCCATGAAAAATATTTTTTTTCTTACTAGAACAATGTTGATATCCCCATGTGGAGCAAAATACTTAAAATACAAACATAATAATTCATTAAATATCAATTGCCTACTAAATTGGTAGGAAGCCCTCCTCATAAAGAAAATTAAAAACATCAGTGAAATAGCCCTTGGCTCCTCCAGGTATTGAGGACAGGCAGTATGCACCATCCCTCCTCCCCCTTCCCTTATGCCTATGGAGGAATCTCTGACGTTGGTCCCCCAGACAACAAGTGACTGACAGCAAGGGGAACAAGGCTATCATCACAACATGGCTGAGTCCCGCCACACATCAGGATGCCATGAATAAGCTCTGAGTGCCCAGTGCAAAGACAGGCAACAGACACCTGCAATCGCTGAGGCAAGGAGGAGAGAACCCTCGGTACAACTAGTCTGTGAAAAATTTCCTTCAGTTTACTATGAGCAACAGCATCTCATTGTCTTTGGCAACATGTACATATCGCATACTTCAAGGAAGGCGTCATATCGGAAGAAGGAAGCGGGTAATCGGTAGGGCACTGCCAAGAGGATACAGCTCTATCTAATGTATCCGCTCTCTCATTGCCCCCCACACCAGCATGCGTTGGAGCCCAACAAAACTGGATATGCCTCTGTATCAGGAAAGCTAAAAGGACGCTTATAGAATCTCTAAAATCGTAAAAGAATCCACATGTCTTAAATCAGCAGTAGAGCTAAAACAACAACAATCAGTTCTACAATTAAAACAGAGGATCTAGAGGTTGACTTCCTTCCTTTACAAAATCTGAGAAAACCATCCAAAACTCAACACCAGTAGCTAACATCGAGCCATCTGTATATACAAAAACGGTGTCTCTGTGAACAGATGAATGATCTATAAACAGCTGATGGAGAGCTAGAGAAGCGATAGAAGACTTGGTACATTCAAAATCTCTGCACACTTGCATCTAAGGAAGGAACCATGGAGCGATCCTTGGGAGTTGGACAGGAGAGACAGGCACTGCAGACAGACCTATATCTCCCATAATCTTCCTGACTCTATAGCAAAAGGGATGCGGAGTGCGAGAATGCAAAACATAGTACTGAAAAAATGACTGATGTGACACACAAAGAGTGGTGAGTGAGTCTGGCATAGGTCTACTTGTCACACGGTTGCAGCACTGCATGATTAATGACTTTCGCTGTAGATCTAGGGAAGGCACGCCAGCCTCGTCCAAAAACTAGGAATAGGGATGATTGGAAAGCATCAGCTGCAAGACGCAAACCACGATTATGCAGGGGATCGAGAATATGAGGTCACAGCACAGTAGCAGAGGAGTACACCATGCAACTGTAGTCATGTTTAGATCCCACTGAGGGTTGATACAGGTGTACAAATGTCTTCTGATCATCACCCCACAAGGTGTAAGAGAGTACCCTCAACAAACTCATTGTTCGCAAACAAGGTACTCTTAGAAGTTTCAAATGCAAAACTCAGCTAAGTCGACAGTCAAATGTTAAGCCAAGGAACTTGTTCCCTTCCACGTACTGTAGCCGGCGCCCACTTATAAATAAAACACTGTCTAGATGAACCCCTCATATTCTATGAAAATGCTTTGTCATATTCTTGCTTGAAGAAAACTGGAAACCTCTCTGTTTTGCCAAGTTGGAGAACCTGTGCAGTGCTAGCTGCATTCTTCTCTCAGCTGCACATATCCCAGATCCAGCAAACCATATCACTTGGCCATCCACACAGAGGGAAGAAGACACCCCCTCATGCAGGGAACCTATCATGCTGTTTATGGCAACAGTATTTAAAGGAACACTGCACACACTCCCCTGTGGAACACCCTCCTTCTGAACTCAAAGGACAGAGAGTGAAGAGCCCACACAGACTTGAAACTTGGGATCTGGCAAGAATTCACCAAAGAATAATTTCAGAATTGTGAAGCTGACTCAGAATGCCATGGTGCCAAGCCATAGCATATCTTTTTATTTATTTATTTTTTCAGATCAAATAACACAGCCACAAGATGTTGTTGAAATGCAAAAGCCTCACATATTACTGAATTTAAGTCTGATGAGGTTATCTGATGTACATTGCATTGTACAATACTCTCTTTGTGATGGAGAGAAGAAACTATTTTTCTCTCGTATCAGACGAGGCTCACACTAACCACCTTCTCAAACAGTCTGCATAATTAATGATAGTAGAATGATCATTACCTGGCTTAGGAAATGGGAGGTAGGTGGGGGCTCCCATCATCCACCTACTTAGTGTGGCAGTACCATAAAACACCATAACTTCAGACAGCGCCCAAACTTCCGACATTTTGCGAAAAAATGTAATAATTCAAGTTTATTGGAAGAGAGTGCGATATTTGCGATAATGATATGGGTAGGTAGGGTAATCTTCAAAGATTATTATGTATAAGTCCTATTAAACTAGCTTGAATATGTGTGGGTGAAAAAAAAAAATGAATCAAATGGAAAAGGAATCGGCATTTTTTAACCCTGCAAAATTTGTTCACACAGAACAAACAGTTTCAATTGTAAGAACGTGATTAGTACGATTATATGTGGAAAAGTGTTGTAAGTACTGGGCAGTAAACTATTTTACAATATATACAAGCATAATCTTGCTGTGACTGTTTTAATATTTCTTTATTATACAGAATTAATTCCTAAATTCGGACAGACAAATTACTGGAAAAATACAGACTATAGGTGTGTGTGTGTGTGTGTGTGTGTGTGTGTGTGTGTGTGTGTGTATAAGACCAAAGTGTGTAGCTCGTTAATACGTTCCATGGTGCCTTCATAACATGTCCCTGTGTGTGCGTGTGTCTGTTGATTTGTGTGCGTGTTAGTGGGTGTGTGAGTGTCATTAGAACCAGTAAGAAGTGTTTAACATTATATTATGTTATATCAGTATGCATTTGTTGAGTCAGTGAGGTACCTACTTGGTAATTAGGTGAAGTTTTGTTTAGGAATAAGAGGTCAGTTCCCCTTACAGTTTGGAATATATGCCGTGCATTTTTATAGAATTTCTTCGTTTGAAAAAGTTTCTGAAGAGTTCTTAGTTATATTTATGGCCAGAATACCTCACTACAATGTGATATGATGCATCTTAATGTGATCCCAATGTATGAGCTCAAAAAATAAGATATTTTTTGATATTTCTCTTTATATATGTATAACTTGGGCCACGATTGCCCAATTTTTTTTTTTTTTTACATTTTTAAAAACTTCTGAAGTGTCCGATGTTTGGACAGTGTGTCCATAGATAGGTGCTATTAAACATTCTCATGTTTAAAGGGCAAATACATGGATGTCCGAAGTTTGGAAGAGCTGTCCGAAGTTAGGAAATTTGTTCCTAATTTCGGACACTTGAAAAAAAAAAAATGAGTTTAGGATGGCTATTTTTTTTTTTTTTAATTATTGTATGGATTCGGTAGGTACTGTCCCTGGCTACCACATCACACCAACAGGGATAAAATTGCACCATTTTACACCGAGTTACCCATTAAAAACACATAACAAATGTCCGAAGTAAGGGTGTTTTACGGTACTCTATTTTCAGGTAGGCTCTACATTGAGTGACAATCCATATAATTTCCTGAAAACCAGAAAATCATTTACACCACTGGGTGGTAACTTCATAACCAACAAACACGTGTTCCCTACGTGACAAAAAGTGGGTTAGGGGAGGGTTAGTCCCCTGCCCCGGAAAAGAACTAACTAAAAATACGAACAAGAAGCCTCGGACCAGGACTGACCAACAGGTGACGACTAACGACCGAACAACGGACGTAGTACTGATTGCCACATGGAATGTAAGAAGTGCGAATGATGAGGTGAAAGAGAGAGAGAGAGATTGTCCAGGTGCTTGAGGATGCAAAAGTGGATTTATGTGAAATAAATGAGACAAAATAGAGAGGTGAAACTATGAGAAAATGGAAGTATGGATGTGGTATATGTGCAGAAGTAGATGAGAATGAGAGGGCAAAGGAAGGTGTTTGTATTGTTGTGTGCAAGAGATGGAAGGAGAATATAAGAGAGTACGGATCCCTCGGCTCAAGGACTGTGTTGTTAAGATTGAATGTTGGACTACAAATGTGGGCGATTGTGTGTGTTTGTACCAACGCAAGTTCGTGCAAGTAGGCTGAAAGAAAAGTTCTGAACAAATGTGAAAGTGTGGATGGAAAAATCTGAAAGGAATGAGAGAGTGTTTTTGATTGGAGATATGAATGAAAATGTAGGGAATGTGAAGGTGGATGGAATAGTTGGGGAGTAGGGTGTGTCTGCAGAAGTGGAAGAGAATGGCAGTACTCTGGTGGACGTTTATGCAGGGAGGGGGTTGGTGATAGCCAATACCCTCTTTAGACACGAAATGATCCTTAGGTATACATGGCACCTGATGAGTATGGTGCGTGGTGAACTAAATGAATGGAAGACAACAATTGGTTATGTGAGTGTGGATGATAGAAGGAGAAGGTGTGTAATGGATGAAAGAGCATACAGAGGTTGGGGGAATTGACTTTCTGCCCTACACAAATCGTGGTGGTGAAAGTCAATGTTCAAATGATATGGAGGGGTAAGAGAAGGGAGGGACAGGAGGAAGTAGTCCATACAAGGAGGGTAGAAATGTTGCAAGAGCATGGAAAAAAGGCAGAATATAAGAGAGAAGTGGAGGAACGATTGGGTAAATATGATTTGGAGCAGATGGGGGAGGTGGAAGGTAAGTTCAGGATATTCACAGAAGTCTGTGCAGAATGTGAGGTGGTATGTTGGGTGACGGGAAGACGAAAGAGGGTGCAAGGAAGAGCATGGTGGAACGAAGAGGTGAGAAAGGCTGTGGCGCAAAAGAAGAAAGCATGTGGTGAGTGGATGAGAAACAGGGGCATGAAGGAAGTTGAGAGACGGATGAGAGACTAAGAAGAGAGTGGATAATGAATTACGAAGGAATTTTAAGAGTAAAATGGAGGGAACGTAACAAAATGTTCTAGAAAGAGGTAAGAGAGTTAAACAGGATGATAAAGAAGTAAGTTGGGGAGTGAACGATAAAAATGGTAGATTGCAATTGGAGAAGGGAGAAAAAGTGAGCAGATGGACAGAAAACTTTAAGGCATCGTTGAACTTAAGAAAATGAAAACAATGTAAGTGAAAGCGGCTGGGGAATGACTGGGAGAAGGAGGAAGGTGAGAAGAGTGGAAGAAATCGGTAGAATGGAAGTAGTGCAAGAAATGAAGAAAGTCAAAACGGGGAAAGCCCCAGGAACTGATGGAGTGTGTGGTGAAATGCTGGAACATGGAGGAGAGAGTGTAATAGAATAGATATAAAAAATGTGCAAATTGGCCTGGGAGGAAGGTAGAGTCCCACAGGATTGGAAGTCATGTATTCTCTGTACAAAGGAAACGGGGAAAAGAAATGTGTGATAATCATAGGGGCATTTGTCTTCTTGGTGTAATAGGAAAAGTATATGGTTTGATACTTATTGACAAAGATAGGGAAATAACAGAGGAAATAGTTGGAGAAGAACAGGGAGGTTTTCGAAGGGGAAGAGGTTGTGTAGATTCGATATTCATTCTTAGGTCTTCAGTGGAAACGTTTCTAGAGAAGGGGAAGAAGTAGTATGCTACCTCCATGGATTTGGAGAAAGCATATGACAAGGTGGATAAATAAGGAATGTGGAATGTATTAAGAATCCATGGCTTTAATGGGAAGTTATTCAATGCCGTGAAGAGTATTTATGACGGGGCTAAGGCTGCAGTGCGTGTGGATAGTGAACTGAGTGAAATTTTCTATCTGAATGTTGGATTGAAACAGTGATGTGTCATGTCCCCATGGTTGTTCAGTCTGCATATGGATGGGGTTATTTAACAGATACAGGGTAGAGCAGTGGATGTTGGAGCGACCCTACTGAGAGAGGACAGTCTTTGGAAACTCCCAGCACTGTTGTTTTCAGATGATACTGTATTATTACTGTAGGTAAAGACGAAGAGGAACTGTAAGGCTTGGTGAATGAGTTTGGGACAATGTATAAGAAACGGAATCTATAGGTGTATGTAGGGAAGAAGTTATGGTCTTCGAGAGGAATGAAGCCACTGAATGTACAGTGAGGCTGGATGAGCAGGAAGTGGAAAATGTGAGTGTATTTAAGTACTTGGGTAGTGTGGTGAGTAAGGATGGGCGTTTAGAGGACGAAGTGCTTGAAAGGGTACAACAGGGAAGAAAGATTTCCGGTTCTTTGAAAGCAGTGATACGTAACAGGAAAGTGAACATGGAAATAAAAAAGTCGCTGCATGACTGTATTGTGATACCAGCCCTGATGTATGGAAATGAAACTTGGACCTTGTTGGAAGGGCACAAGTCAAGAGTGAAAGCAAGCAAGAGTGAGTTATTTGAGAGGAATATGTGGAGTTACGTGGAGAGACACTGACAAACGAGGAAGTCAAGGGGCATTGTAGTGTGGATGTGGATATGATATAAAGCATTAGGAGAAATACACTGAGGTGGTTTGGCCATGTGAAGAGGATGGAGAATGAGAAACTAACGAGGAGAGAGTATGCGAGTGAGGTGGAAGCGGTGAGAGGGAGGGGGAGGCCAAGGCTGAGATGGAGGGATGGAATGGTGAGGTATATGGGATGGGGGATTGTGAGCTCAGAGCAGGCCAGTGAAATGGCGTTATACAGGGCGACATGGAGGCGATTTGTTTGTGGCCATTCCTACGGGATTGAGACGTCTTGTAATAGATAGATAGAGAATGATCATTACCCAGCTTAGGAAATGGGAGGACTATAACCATCTTCTAATTACTGGAGATTATACCTTCCTCCCATATCCTGTTATAATTATCTAATAAAAATAGAGAATCGTATGGCCAATGGTGAATTATGGCAGAGTCACTACACCGTTTGGGAGCAGCACACAGTTCGTGGAGAATGCATGTTGCATTATAAGGTTCTCCTCCGATAGATAAAAAGGAAATACCTAACCTCTCCTGTTGATGGCAAAAGAAGCTAAATGGCATGGAGGGATCTAATATGGAAACATTATAAAAGTGACTGCCAGGGCTGAAGCTACCTCAGAGGCGTTGGATACAGAAGACCCCTGGGGTTCAAGTACCAGGGAAGGAGAAAGTGAATACTTGCTCATTATTTTCCTCACCTTCTTCCAGATCAGTTGTAAAGGAGTCGACGACGAGACACATAAGACATTGGTTCTACATGAGGTGCGACGTGAGTTTTTCAGAACACTGCGATAACGAACTTTCTTAAACAGAATTTAAAAAGAAAAAAACACGCACATTTCTATTTTTCCCATATCTCCTACTAGCAGCACTGTGCACACTTTTGCCCAAAGCACACACCTCATTCCACCAAACCATAGGTCTCCTACAAAACTTTCCAGACGTTCGTGGAACAGCAGAAAAACTAACCTAATATACAGTAAATGTAAAAAATACTGTTTTGCATCATTAACACTGAAAGTCAGAATTACAGTGTTCTGCAAACTGCCCAATCAGACTTACCCAAGCACTCGCTAGGGAGAAGGTCCACCGGCACAGATTTGCATGACT
Source organism: Coenobita brevimanus (assembly GCF_032717465.1). NCBI lineage: Eukaryota > Metazoa > Arthropoda > Malacostraca > Decapoda > Coenobitidae > Coenobita > Coenobita brevimanus. The sequence continues at coordinate 12,752,707 of NC_136965.1, read as the reverse complement.
TAATCACAACAGGGTAATGATCACTACCATGCAAATCAGGTAAAGTCTGAAAAGTCCATTGAACTATCAGGGGAGACCAATGTAAGGTTTATGGAAGAAAAATTATCATTTTGTTAATAAAAATGTTTCGGCTTGTCAGTAGTCAGAAGAACCAAGTCCAGATTCTGAATGGAAGATGCCAGATCACCAAGGGAATTACCCAGAGTTTCGCCCCACAAAGCATGATGCCCCATTATGTCACCAAGGAGAACAAGTGTCCTAGGAAACTGACATATAAGGTGATCAAAATCGGCATGTGAGACATGTAAAGAGGGTGATAAGTAAAGGCAACAGATTATGTAAGTCCTTTCCAGGTATAACTGACCGGCTACAACCTGCAGGGGGGACTGTACATAAAAAGCAGTGAGTGGAATATCTGTGTGGCACAGAATAGCATAGCCACCTCGAGAACCACAGTCTACAAGAGGTGGCGAGTTGAAAGCTATATATCATCTAGGAACAGGAAGTGGCCTGTCTCCATCCATAGTTCCTGAAGGCAGACACAGGAGGGGTGAAACTCGGACAGGTGCAGTAGAAGGTCTACCCAATTGGTTCTAACACCTTTGCAGTTCCACTGCAGAGCAGTTTTTCCCGAATCAGGCATAGTTGATTACTTTATTCCTTTAGAGGTGCAGGACTGCACAGCTTCTGACAAGTGAATATGTTTGGACTGATGCTTAGGAAGATCCCTAAAAATGGATTGCCCAACACCTGGAACCCACACATTGTGCCGACCATCTGAAAGCAAGCGTCGGGAAGATGAAGGAAGTTTTACAACATTCCTTTTCTGACCAGGAAGAATCAGTTGCTTGGAAGGCGGCTTACAGATCAGCGTAGGTGAAGTAGGTCAGCCAGCACCACCACCAGATGCCTCAAAAGTAGAGGCAGAGTTTACAGAACCAGAATCCTGTGAGGCTGATATCCTATGTGGAGAAACTGATGCACCAATAATCCGTGCAACTCCATCCCCAAGTGGGAGCCAGACCATTGGCAAAACACTAACTTCACTTCCTCGTGACTAGGCGGCAGAGACTCCATGATAGCAGGAACAGCAGAGAGGTCCTCACAAGGTTCCACAACAGAGACCCTCGATGGACAGTCCTCAGGCTCACAAGACTGAATATCAGTGACCTTTGCCAGGTACAGATAGAACTTCAGGCATGCTGGACAAGGCAGGACAAAGACACACATCAGCGTCGACATTTGCCACCATTACGGAAGTGGACAAACCCTTTGCCACCAATGTGTGAACAGAAACAGTTTGACAATAGGGTGAGTGAACACCAATCTCACATACAGTACTTATCTCGATGACATAATTCCGCATATCACCAGACGGAAAAGTGAGCAACGGAACATGTTAGGCAACTTCCGAGACAGTAGATGATGCACAGGTGCTCCAGAAAGGTCAGAAGTATAAGTAACCCCAGGCTCAAAGAAACGAGTCTGGGCCCTCCTCTTAGTTACAGGAAATGATTCTTTCTTGTGCAAATGAATGGTCAAAATCTCCTTCTCCAGACATTGGCGAGGATAGATTCGAGAAGATACAGCACTGAAGGTGCCCTGGACAGTCATCATTATGGCTTGGTTCACCACAGGAGACACAGACACCAGGAAGACCAGCCTGTGAACGCCGGCAAAAGCGGCTAACGTGTCCATACCCCTGACAGTGGAAACACCACTTTGAGGTTGGCATGTATGGCTTCACAGGAAGTGACAGCCAAGCGAGTTTCATAGAAGTGGGCTAGGTTAATTTGTCAAATGTGAGGAGGAAGGTGGGAGTTGGGGTCAGAATACCATATATGTTCTTCAGCAGACACTAAACAGTCATCATACAAGAAGACAGCAGTTCCTCCAAGAGCTGTGCCTGAGAGTATCGGAGGAGGTCACAGGAGAAAGTGACACCCTTATCTCAGTAAGATGGCATGAGGAATGAATGAAACATTAGCACCAGAACCAGAGGTCTTAGCCAGTAATTGGGAGGTCTCTTCTGGGGAGGACAATTCAATATGGATGCTTCTATCCCCCCTGAGAAGAGATTTTGTGTTCCCAGCCACAAGCTGAAAGAATGGCACAGTGTAACTAAAAAATATCAATATCCAGCACTGATCTATCCACAGAGGATTTCAGTACCATACATTTTGCATACGACACCCCCACCGTTTCTTCTGGGCATAACCCAATAGCTGAACCAACCCAATGTGAATGCCTCCCAGTCCCAGTTCAATGCTGGGACAAAGGAGGATAATCCACAGGGGCCTGGTAAGGCTCCAGAGTGGCAATGTGAGATGAAGTTTCTCAACAGCCAGGGATAGATCCAAGGTCGTCAACATTATTACTATATATTAAAACCATATACAGCAAATGGCACATCTTTCCCTCACCCCTCCACCCAACAAAGATCCCAACAATGGCAGGTCACATGTCAGGGTTAACACTGCTGGTGACCCCAGAGGTAATGAAGAAGTAGGTGTAGGTAACCGCCAATGTGTCTACACAAGGGCAACTAAACAATGATAGGAGCCACCAGCCCCCCCCCCCACTGCCCACTTGACCCTAGCCAACAAATGACCAGCCAATTGACCTGCTCCTCCAAACCACGCCTCTCATCTAGTCAGAACACGGGACCAAAGAGGTGTGTGTGCTAGTGCAGGACATATTCTGTGGATGACTCAACACCCGCCGACATGTCGTAAAAATACCCCCACTAATACCAATACGCAAGTCCTGTATGAGATACCCCTAGCATGTATTCAGTATGGACGGTGGATGTTAGCGCCGAAGTGGTGACATGTAGAGGTGTATGGTATGTAGGAGGACTACTGGGCCTTGAAAGCAGGCTGTGAAGCCTATGCCCAGAGTCGGTCACATAAAAAAAAAACAGGACTCCCATTTCCCAGCATTATAAGACTCCACACGTGGCAAACACAAGGGGAAGCAAAAACCACACCCAAGATGTAAGTTGGGCAGGGATAAGTGACATCACCAGCAGGCCTTCTCTACCAGTGATGCAGGGGGGGGGAGGGGGTGCTTAATCCATGAGGCTGACAGATCCCAAACCTTACAAAGGTTGGCACACCTCCAGAATAGGTGACGCTGCCAGCCATGTGTCAAGCTTCACCACCACGTCAAGGCGACCCCTCTCAGCAGGACCAGTTTCAGTGCCTTTGACCAACTTTTCAAGGTCTCAAGTCGAAACATGTTCAAAAGTCATAAATTTTCTACCTTATTTTACTCCAAAAATATTATAGATACATGAATGTCCAAGGAAATCCAATGATTTTTTTTTTCCAAAAACGATATTTTGGATATCTCACTTCTCAATTGTTCTTCCATACAGAAAGAACAAAACAAACACGAGATAGTTCTTGGCCCTGAAATATTTATTTGGTTCTGGACCAGGTCTGTTTTTTTTTTTTTTTTTTGTTATTGAATTATGCAAAAAAACAGTATTCTCATAGGTGGAGATGAATAACAGTATCTGCAAATTACAGTCTTCTGATTATTGTTATTATTACTAATTCGTCACTTTTCGTCTCTGATTTTCATCATACTTATTGAGGATGTACGACACCATGACTGTATTACAATGACCCAGTATCAATGACCTTAACATATTTTTCAGTCACAGGTCCAAAAAATTCCAGAATTATGAATTTTCAACCTAATATTATTCCAAAACTATCATAGTTTGGCGAGCATAGAAGGAAATCCCATGATAAATCTTTTTTTCTAACACATGTATGGAAAAAGTTTGAGGGTGGTTCATGAGTGACATTGTGAAATTTGTGATACCCTCCTTTGTCAACAATTCTTAGTTGTTTTTCCACACAGGAAAAACCAAACAGAAATGAGGAATTTCTTTACCATTAGAAGTTTGGTCCAGGACCAGGTCTACTTACTTTTTGGTGGCAGTCTGACGAGGGTTTTTTTAGTTACTACAAAAAAAAAAAAAAAAAAATCTCATAGGAGGACATCAGTAAGTCTCACAGTTGTGGCCTGATAGTTATTATTATTATTATTATTATTATTATTATTATTATTATTATTGTTATTATTATTTGTTATTGTTATTATTATTATTATTATTATTATTATTATTATTATTATTATTATTATTATTATTATTGTTATTATTATTATTATCATTATTATTATTATTATTGTCTCTAGTATTGAGGAGCATCCAGGCTTTACCTGGCTGGGTGAAGTAGAAGTGAAACCGGAAAGAAATGGGATGATGTGAAGGATGCAGGTGGTAGATTATTAACCCATGGAGATGAAGTAAGGACCAGATGGAAAAAATATTTTGAAAGCCTGATGAATGGGGACAGAGAGAGCAGAGCAGCTGTAAACATGATTGGTTTTGGGGGTGTCCAGAGAAGGAATGCAGTCAAAGAAGACGTGACACTGGCACAGGTGAAGAGTGCTGTGAAGCAGCTGAAAAATGGGAAAGCGGCTGGGGTTGATGAGGTGTATGCAGAGATGCTTAAATGTAGTGGAGAGAATGGTATGAAGTGCTTGTTGGAGATATGTAAGAAGGCATGGATGAGTGAAACTGTGCCTGCAGAGTGGAAAAAGGCTGTGATTGTACCCCTGTACAAAAATAAAGGTGAACGAAGTGAGTGCAAGAATTATCGTGGTATAAGCTTACTGAGTGTGGTAGGGAAGGTATATGGTCGGGAAGGTATATTGAAGAATTATTATAGAGAAAGTAAGAGAGATATCAGAAGTCCTTGTGAGTGATGAACAGGGTGGCTTTAGGAGTGGCAGAGGATGTGTGGACCAAATATTTGCAGTGAGACAGATAGTAGAGAAGGCTTGTGAGAAGGACCATAAGGTGTTTATGGCATTCATGGATCTGGAAAAAGCATATGACAAAGTGGATAGAGAAGGATTGTGGAAAGTTTTGCGCATGTACGGTGTAGAGAGTAAGCTGCTAGGAGCCGTCTAGAGTTTTTATGATGGTAGTGACGCATGTGTCAGGGTTAATGGGCATCTAAGTGAATGGTTCACGATCAGTGTGGGCGTGCGACAGGGTTGTGTGATGTCCCCATGGTTGTTCAGTGTATATATGGATGGAGTGGTGAGAGAAATGAAAACACGAGTAATGGAGAGACGGATGGTATTGGTAATGAATGGTGATGGATGGAATATCTCAAATTTGTTGTATGCTGATGATGCAGTACTGCTTGCAATTACCGGACAAGAGCTTGGTAGGCTAGTGCAGAGTTTTGCTGATGTCTATAAGCGTCGTTCCTTGAGAGTAAATGTAGAAAAGAGTAAAGTGATGGTTATTGAGAGAGAAGGTGACTCCCAGTGCAATGTAACAGTGAATGGAGAGAGACTGGAATTGGTGAGAGAGTTCAAATACCTGGGTACATTGATAGAAATGAGAGAAAAATGTGCAAAAGAAGTTGAAAGTAGAGTGACACAAGGAAGAAAAGTAGCTGGTGCAATGAAGGCCGTGATAAGAAACGGAGGCTTGAGTGTTGCAGCTGCACGAGGCTTACATGAAGGAGTGTTAGTGCCAACTTTAACACATGGATGTGAGACTATGGTGTGGCATGAAAATGAAAAGTCAAGTGTAAGAGCAGTGGAGATGGGACTGCTGAGGAATGTATGTGGAGTACAGAGGGTGGATAGGATACGAAATAATGTGATTCGTGAAAGATGCGGAGTGAGGAAGTCGGTGTACACCAGAACTGAAGAGAGTGTACTGAGATGGTTTCGTCATGTGGAGAGAATGGATAACAATAGAGTGGTGATGAAGGTATATCTGGGCGAATTCGATGGAGGGAGGAGGCGAGGTAGGGCAAGGAGATGGTGGAGAGATATGGTGGATGAATGTGTGAGGAAGAGAGGTTTGGAAGTCGGTGAGGCTAGGGAACTGACAGGAGATCGAGCTGGCTGGATGAATTTTGTGAGAAGTGCATGATCAGGGATTTTTGGCACCCCTTTTTAACGTGGTAGCGTCTGGATTGACTCTGTCGGATACGATTATGTGAAGCTACAGAACGTGGTGAATGTTTTTGGCGTATCCGATAGAGCCAGGATTCCGGGGGCTTGAATGATGAATGAATGGTTTCGTGGCCCATTGGACTGGGCAATTTTGGGCTGTCTGGACATTGCTACTCCTCACCCTGCCCTTGGGTGGGAAAGAAGGTCCGGATGATGATGATGATGATGATGATGATGATGATGATGAAAATGATTGCCATTATTACAATTATTGTTGTTGTTGTTGTTGTTGTTGTTGCTGTTGTTGCTGTTGATGTATGCCACTACCCACTTCAGCACTACTATCTACATTCCACGTCAATCAACACCGTGTCCTCTACATGACCCCCGCCAAACACACAACCACCAACACTCAGTACGAGTAATACTCCACCACATGTCTTAGTTTCTTACCAACCCACTCACCTTCTCCCTTCCCCCACCCTCACACCACCATCACTTCTCCATTCAGCACCCCAGTTTCCCTCTGTATCAATATCACCATCACCATCTCGCTGTCCTTCACTATCACCACCACCATCTCTTCTCCACCTTGTACCATTATCTCCCCTCCCCTCATCACCACCATCTCCCCCTAGTCCCTACGTCAATCACCACCACCATCTCCCGCTGCATCACTCACCAAAACCATCTCCCCCTCCATCTCTACCACCATAAAAATCACCCTTACCATCACTCTCATCACCATTATCTCTCCCTCACTCACTTTCACCACATCATCTACACCTCAATCACTGTCACCATCACCATCTCCTCCTGCATCATTATCACCACCACCATCTCCCCTTCCATCACTGTCACCACCACCTTACCCACACAACCTTTCCTAAACAGTCTAAGACCCACCACCCACCACTAACGTCCACCACTTTCAACTTCCACTACCACTAACTTCTACCACCTCTAACTTCCACCACCTCGAACTTTCCACCACCTCCAACTTCCACCATCAATAACTTCACCACTAACTTCCACCACCTTACACAAATTCACTACCACCACTACTACCTTTCATCACTCTCGCTAATTATCACCACCACCAATAACCATCAACACTCCTACCACCACCACCATCCACCATCACCATTATCCACCACCACCACCACTACCACCATCACCATCCACCATCGCCACCATCCACCACCACCACCACCACTACCACCACCACCATCCACCATCGCCACCATCCACCACCACCACCACTACCACCACCACCATCCACCATCGTCACCATCCACCACCACCACCACCACTACCACCACCACCATCCACCATCGCCACCATCCACCACCACCACCACTACCACCACCACCATCCACCATCGCCACCATCCACCACCACCACCACCACTACCACCACCACCATCCACCATCGCCACCATCCACCACCACCACCACCACCACAATCTCCCTCCACACTCCTCCACAACCTCTCAGGTCTCTTAGGAGTCCAGCCAGATAATGTTCCGTAATGTTCCTTAACCAGAATGGCAGGAACGGTGCTTCAGTCTGGACGAGAACGCCAACATAGGCTTTACCATGACGAACAGCTTTCCTGTGTATAGATGTGTTGCCTACAAACTGGACCGGGTAATACCTCTTGGTTCTGTCTGTCAATGCTGGACTGTCGCTTTTTATTCAACATTATGTCTCCTAGATTATTATGTCTTTTCTTTTTTATCCCATGACTATTTTTTTCCACTTCTTGAATAATTTATTTGTTTCACTCAGAACAACATTCTTTTACCAATGAGTACATTTTTATCCCACGCCTATGGTATCTTTTTATACCATAACTCCATAACTATATGTTTACCCAGTGACTATTTTTTACCCCATGACTTTCTTTTCGTCATGACTATTTTTTTACCCAATTACTTTTTCTCCCAAACCTATTTTATTTTTTAACCCCTTGACTTTTTTTTTTTTTACCCTATAACATTTTCATTTTTCATCCCAAGACAATTTTTTTTTTCAGGTTTGCAAAGAATTCAGTCACCCTCAAACTGGGCAGCATTATTGAAATTAGCTCTACCTGTACAACTTGTGTTTTACTGTACCTGTGATTTAATCCTGTCACTTTAATTCTCTTTCCTAAACTGGATAAATTTTGATTAGGTATACAAAAAAAAATCATTGTACGGAGAATATTTCATCAAATTCACTGTAAAGTATTTTAACTCCTTCAGTAAAAGAAAAAAATCTTCTGTCAGATTTCTCAATGCTCTTTTTATATTAACTTGGGCTAAAATTACCACCTCTCCAGCTTGAGGAGTGACTTATAGCAACCGATTATGACCAGAATATGATGCTAGCCATGAAGAAGTGCTATGGAGAGGATGTCTAGCCATAGCATTGTCTTTGTCTGTCACTGACCTTCGTGAAGTAATTGAAAAAGGACCAACATCTGGGCCAAGTTATGGTGAAAGGATTCTAGTGGTGATGGAATTTATTAAGGCTACAGTATATCTAACCCCGTTTAGTGCGGAAATCTCCCAATCTGCTAAATATCGTCTAAGTATAAGAAAAAGACATTTATTGAAACATTTATAATTCCGAAGATAGTAATGGTGATGTCTTAAGGACCATATACCTAATATGCCCATCCAGACATACTAACCTAATTACTTCAGTCTAATAACGTATGTTTTTCTTGCCAGGTCTAGACGGCCTTAGCAACCTCAAAATGGATTTTTCGAACAGCAACGTGTCAGGCGTTGGTCTGAAGTATCATTATGGTTTTTATTTTATTTTCATATGTTTTCATTTCCCTAACGGTTGCGTATTGCACCAAAGCTGAAAAAGAAACATTCATTACATTAAAAAGAAAATATGTTCATCATGGCTAATAACAGGTGAGAATTGCGCGCAATTGCTCAATTTTTTTTCTCGATATTAGCTCAAAAAATTTAGCACAATTCCTCCCCCTCCTCCTCCTATAGCTGTACTGTATTGCTGATAATTGCCAAACCCATCTAGTGGCGGAGTCCAGCCTACTAATGCATTAGTCTCTGAGTCACTCATTGTAACAAGGAGAGAACTGGGCCAGACTGGAGTTCACAGGGCGGCTCCAACAATTTTCCCTGTGTCTAACTGGAAGCTAGGCTACACTTTTTATGGATGCTAGGCGACATTTTTTATGCATGCTAGGCTACACTTTTTATGGATGCTAGGCGACATTTTTTATGCATGCTAGGCGACATTTTTTAGTGATCTGGATCATATTCAGATAGATTCTTCAGTTGAAATTTTTATATAAATACTTTATATAAATACTTTAAGAGCTGTGGAACAAAAGAAGAAGGCATATAGTGAATGGTTAGCGAGTAGAGGTAGGGGAGAAGATGAGAGAGAGAAGAGAGAGGTATGTGTGAGCAGGAGAAGGGAGGTTAAGAGACTGGTGAAGGAGAGTAAGATGAAAGTGGATGAGGAGTTTGGGAGGAATCTGAGTGTGAAATGGAGGGAGAGTAAGAAATTGTTTTGGAAGGAGGTAAAGAAAGTAAGGCAGTGTGATAGGAGAAATAGTAGGGGAGTGAAAGATAGGACTAATAGATTGTTGGTGGAGAAGAGAGAGAAACTGAGGAGATGGAAGGAGCACTTTGAGGATTTGTTGAATGTGGAGAGTGAGAGCAGTGCGAGTATAAGTGGTTGGGGAATGGCTGGGAGAAGAAGAGATGAGAGGAGGGAGGAAGAGATCAGTAGGGCGGAAGTAGTGGAAGCGATGAAGAATATTAAGTTGGGAAAGGCCCCAGGAATTGATGAAGTGTGTGGTGAAATGCTTAGGTATGGGGGTGAGATTGTTGTGGAGTGGATATGGAAATTGTGTAGATTGGCTTGGGAAGAGGGAAGGGTTCCAGAGGACTGGAAGTCAGGTATAATTGTTCCTTTATACAAAGGAAAAGGAGAGAGAGAAGTATGTGGTAACCATAGGGGTATTTGCCTACTTAGTGTGACTGGTAAAATATATGGTAGAATACTCATTGATAGGGTTAGGCATACGACAGAGGAGCTAGTTGGAGAAGAACAAGGGGGATTTAGGAAGGGAAAAGGGTGTGTAGATCAGATATTTGTTCTAAGATGTTTAGTGGAGAAGTATCTAGAGAAGGGAAGGAGAGTGTATGCTGCCTTCGTGGATTTGAAGAAGGCTTATGACAGAGTAGATAGGCGGGGTGTGTGGAAGGTATTAAGAATATATGGAGTGGAGGGGAAATTGTTGAGTGCTGTGAAGAGTATGTACGAGGGAGCTAGGGTTGCGGTGCGAGTGGATGGTGAGCTGAGTGAGTTCTTTTATCTCAATGTGGGACTGAAACAGGGTTGTGTGATGTCTCCATGGCTGTTTAATATATACATGGATGGGGTTGTAAAGGAGGTGCAGGGTAGGGCAGTGGATGTGGGGGTGGCTCTAATGAATGAGGGTGAGATTTGGAAGCTTCCGGTGTTGCTGTTTGCTGATGATACAGTACTGTTGAGTGAAGATGAATGGGAGTTGCAAGGTTTGGTGAATGAATTTGGGATAGTGTGTAGGAGGAGGAATCTGAAAGTTAATGTAAACAAAAGTAAAGTTATGGTGTTTGAGAGGAATGAAGTCACAGAGTGTGCAGTGAGGTTGGATTGTGAGGATATGGAGAATGTGAGTGCATTCAAGTACTTGGGTAGTGTGATGAGTAAGGATGGAACTTTGGGGGATGAAGTGCGTGAAAGGGTACAGCAGGGAAGGAAGGTTGTTGGTACACTGAAAGCAGTGATGAGAAATAGGGAGGTGAGTATGGAAGTTAAGAAGTCACTGCATGATAGTATTGTGATCCCTACCCTGACGTATGGAAGCGAGGCATGGACCTTGCAAGAGGGAAACAAGTCAACAGTGAGAGCAGTGGAAATGAGTTACTTGAGAGGAGCATGTGGAGTGACATGGAGGGACAGGTTGACGAATGAAGAAGCGAAGGAACGCTGTGGGGTGGATGTGGATGTGGTTGAGAAGATTAGGAGAAATACACTGAGGTGGTTTGGACATGTGAAGAGAATGGAGAATGAAAGACTGACTAAGAGGGTGTATGTAGGTGAGGTGGAGGGAGGGAGAGGGAGAGGTAGACCGAGGATGAGGTGGAGGGATGGAGTTGAGAGGTATATGAGGGAGGGGGGGGGTTAGTTGGAGGAAGGGTAGTCAAATGGTGGGTGACAGAGCGACTTGGAGGCGTTTTGTCTGTGGCCACCCTTTGCGGGATTAGGGCGTCGGGGTGTAGATAGATAGATAGACTTTAAGATTCGTTGTGAATATGAAGTTAAATTCTTGAAAAAATCTCCATAGGATCGTCTTCAGCCATTCTTGTTCCTTTCAAGGCCAAGAGCCCCAAAGTGTCAGGCAATACACAGCTTGCCTTTTCTAGCTGAGGGATGAGAGATACAGCTCCAGTGTACGTTTTATTATTAACCACATTATTTATGGTAAACACTTTTTATCATTTTTTTCCAGGATCAGTGGGATCGTTTCACAGCCTGCATCAATGGACTGGAATAATTAAGGACAAGAGTAACACCTTCAGTCCGATGATGTATTTTGCTGTGTATTCTCGTTGCCTTCACACGGTTTTATTCAGCTGTGGTTGACTTAGGTTGTGACGGGGTTTATGTTTAACCCTGACATAAATGATTGTTTGACAGTGGGAAGGATAACACACACACACACACACACACACACACAGTACATCAGGATACAAGGTGCTGAAAATCCTCTCTCCCTGGGAGACCTTCAGTTGGATTCAACATAGTCCCCTGCACATCCACCCCTTCCCCTTCACTAACACTGGGTCATATTTTATTCTTGACACCTCCAGACGATTTTACTTATTGTGGGAAGGACGTGTCTTTAAGGAAGGAGTTTGAGAAAACTAAGATCTAACTCTCCTTCCGTTTGAACAGTCTCTCCAAAAAGGATATAAAATCGTGTGGAGAGAGTAAGAGGAAATATCGATGACCTTCTGTAAAGTGGGTAAGGCAATAGGACAGTTATTAGGTATATACAATTCTTTATTATTATAACCAACTTTTTGTTTCTTCTCTAAGTATATTGGATTAAGTAATTTTCTTACTTGCGTGCTTCCTCTGCTTATTATTAGATCTTAGCCCACCCTTTCCTTACGACGGAAGGAAAGAGTGAGGGTGATAATGATAATGATGATTTGCCAGAATTAGTTGTATATTTAGCGACTGATGTGGAGGAAAGAATGGAGGTTGAATAATAACAAGAACAAAAACAACAACAACAATAATAATAATAATAATAATAATAATAATAATAATAATAATAATAATAATAATAATAATAATAAAAATAATAATAATAATAATGTGATGATGATGATGATGATGATGATGATGATGAGGAAGAGAAGGAGGAGGAGGAGGAGGAAGATGAGGATAAGGATAAATAATCCCCTGCACACACTACACAAATCTGTTAATTCTTCATCTGCTCCTCTGTGTTACGTCTCAGCCAGAACTAACTGATCACGTCCCTCAGTCTAATGGCGTTCTATATTTCCAAACTTATTTTCTCTACTTTTATACAATTTTATTCAATTAGAGGCGAGAAATAAGACTGGAATGGGATGAAGAAGACTGTTTACAATCCTTTCACTACAAATAGTTTCTCTAATATTAACAAAACCGCTTAGATATTAACAAGAACCAAGTAAAAAATTCAAGCTTACAATGAAGCATAAATGAACTAAAACCATGATAAATTTCTGGCCAAGGACACAGATAAGGTAGAACATAATGGTTTGTCGATTATCACCTTGAATTTGTGTGTGTGGCTGCTGCATTCTTCTGTTGCTTTGCTTGGAAGGTCCCTTTGTGCTTAATCAAATATACTTCTATTGCAATGCTCTTGTGTGTATTATTTCCCTCATTGACTAAGGCTGTTATAAAAATTATTGAGAGCACGCGTGGGCGCCCGTGTGTGTGTGTGTGTGTGTGTGTGTGTGTGTGTGTGTGTGTGTGTGTGTGTGTGTGTGTGTGTGTGTGTGTGTGTGTGTGTGTGTGTGTGTGTGTGTGTGTGTGTCTGTGTGTGTGTGATAAAACTTCTGAGTTATGTATAGAATAATGAAGACATGTAATTCAAAATAAACATGAGAACCTAAATACAAGGAAGCCATGACTCCTACTGTGTTATTAAATTTGACGATGACACTGTGAGCAAGTGTTCAGTTTTGGACAAAAATTTCTGACCCATACATTAATGATACAGTGTCTAAACATTCTGTGTTGATGCTGAATGCACTCTGTAATGTGCAAGACAGGTTAACTGCATCTATCGGTTACAGTGTTCCATAAATAGCTGTCAATTATTGGAAATTTGTTTCAATCTTCGTATATAGTTTTAATCCCTCTGAACCGACTGACCTATTTTGGGGGCTATTCTTCCTGCTGCGAGTCTTTTATTACACTCATGTGGGTTTCTCATACTGAAGCGCCTCATTAAGGTTATATTTAGGTTTTCTGGTTCAAAAACGTCATCCTAATCTGAATAAAATCTTCATGAAATGGCAAGAATAAGCCGAAAAAGACATCCCCTGCCTGAAATGTAAACGATAGGGCCGTGAATGTCCTTGGGAATGTTGTGGTCAAATGGTTACAGGTATAGAAAGCTGACTGTAAGATTTATTAGATATAGATGTCATGTTCTCAGGACTCGCCAGTGCTCAGTGATCTCTTTGTATCAGTACGCATAAGACACAACACAGGGAGGAGCGGGCACGATGCTTCATCTAACCAAAATGTCCTGACCTGACCTAACCTTTCCTGACCTGTCTAAAATTAACCTAACCAAGCCCAAAATAGCCTAACCTAACCTAACCGAAACTATCCCAACCTAACCGAATCTCAGCTAAATTTCTTAACTTAACCAAGCCCAAAATGACCTAACAACCTAACTAAAACTACTAACTTAACCAAACCTAAAATAACCTAACCTAACTTTCCCAGTAATTATGCCTTCTAAAACCTGTACTGCCAGTGACCTCTTTTTATGTTTGTCTGTCTGTCTGTCTGTCTGTTGTCCACTGTCTGTGTACAGGATGGCCCATGAACAGCACTTCACTAAAACTCACGTGGCAGTATCTTGTGTGTTGCGATGACGACTCAGTCGGCTGGTGAGGGCGTGGTTGTGGCAGTGGGATTGGGAAATGAATTAATGATGCAGGGTAGGTAAAGATACCACTGACCCGTCCCCATAACACACGAGAAATCTCCCAATAGAGTGGAAATGGAGGATTAAATATGGATTACCCCGCCTTTCTGTCTCTAATTTAGGGCAGCTGGGTGTGTACTGGTTAGCACATCCGGAGCGAAACTGGACCAACCTGAGTTTGCTTCTTTGGCTGGTCAGATTCTTGAATAATGTTTGTTTCCTCTTGACAATGTTCACCCTGCCAGGGTTTTGGGGAACATGGATGTAACTTCCGATGTTGCATCGATTTTGAGAGGAAGATTAGGAATTCGATTAAGTGAAACATCTGCTTTTATGACCCCCGTGAAGTTGACAGCCATTCTTCGTAATGTTAATTTGCTTTACTTTCTTCGTGAATCATACTTACCTCATACTGTTAAAGGAAACAGAGTATGGGTATAAGCATTGATATGTCATAGTTATAGATATATAATAATTATAAGCACTGGTATATATCTCATATCACAACATGCAGTATGTAGTGTCTGCTGGAGACATACACAGCCTCTCACCAGGAATGTCATTCCACACGAGGAATATCAACAATCCTGTTGCCCCAGACCATCAAGAATGTCATAACACATAATACTATGTAACAAGGAATTTGCTTATTCAGTTTGTTGGTCTTTGACTCAGTTTTCCACGCTGATTCCGAAGGTGTATGGTTTGTTTGTTTATCTCTAGGTTTTTGTCAACAATTGGCAGTTATTTATTTCCAGTCTAATTACCGCGCACTAATGTAATGGCTGACGTATCGCTTACCACATCACACACACACACACACACACACACACACACACACACACACACACACACACACACACACACACACCATCTGCATCCATGCAGATGTTGCTGATATGACCATTATTGCGTATGCAACACGGATCGCGTCAGTCCATTCAATGAGCTAGTCTCACGTTGCTAGTTTGGTTGGTCAATTTGTTTCTGAGCTGTTAATAAAGGTGTTCCTATTGATGAGAATGACCAGTAAACGTTCTTGCAAGAAGTCAGCTGATACATTTTGTTACGTATGAGGAAAATATATTGGCATGGCAATGGGCGGTCAAGATAAGGATTGTGCTCTGCATTACACATGTGGTAGCTGTTGCTCTGCGCTTGAAGCTTGGCTACCAGCAGCAAGATAGAAGATGCCTTTCGCAGTTCCGAAAGTGTGGCGAGAGCCTTTGAATCATCATGATAATGGTTACTTTGCATGGTTGATATAAGTGATGCAAAGAGCATTAAGGGTAGAAAGAACACTGTATATCCAAATTTGCCTTCTTCAATCTCTTCGGTGCCTCACAACGATGAGCTTGCTATTCCTGTCCCTCTTGTGGACATGGAAGTTGTCTCTGACCATGAGGAGATCATCAATGACGGAGGGGAAAATGATGATGAATCATATGTTGGAGAATGTTCTGGAGACACTCCACACTTTCCCAATCAGCAAGAACTCGATGACTTGGTCCGAGATTTAGGACTCACCAAGTCCAGTGCTGAGCTGCTGGCATTATGTTTAAGTGAATAGGCACATTCTGTGGAAAAGAAAGAAGGCTGAGAATGTGAAGAACTGTCTGACAAAGATCAAGTACTCAGATCACAACTGGGACGTTTGTGGGGATTTCAAAATCATATCATTCCTACTTGGAATACAACGGGGTTACACGAATTACTAATGTTTTTTTTATGCCTGTGGGACTGCCGGAGCAATGCAGACCATTTCGTGAGAAAAGACTGGCCTCTCAGAGAGTCTCAGTCCAAGCTCGTGCAATGTTCTGATAGTTCCACTGATCTCCAGAAAGAAGGTATTGCTACTGCCGCTACACATAAAACTTGGTCTTGTGAAACAATTCGTGAAAGCCATCGACTAAGATGATGATGCATTTCTGCATATCCAATCAATGTTTCCCAAGCTGAGCTTCGCAAAAGTGATGGCTGGCTTATTCACCAGGCTGCAAGTTTGAAAATGCTTGAAAGTCATGAAATCCAGGGTAAAATGACCAATGATGAAGGGCGCGCTTCGAATGATTTCAGAGGGGTTGTGGAGTTTTCTTGGCAACCAGAGGAGACCAGATTCTGCACAGCTCATTGATGACCTGATCAACTCATTCCATCGCCTTGGATGCAAATTGCACTATCTGGATTCCCACCCTGATTTCTTCAAAACCAACTTAGGTGCAGTCAGCGAGGAGCATGAAGAACTATTCCACCAAGACATTCTTCTGATGGAAACCAGATATTAGGGCAGGTGGAACGAGGTGACGATGGGCGATTACGTTTGGGGATTGTTAATTACGTTTTAGGATTGTTGTGCAATTGTCATCACAGCTACAGAAGAAAGCCAGGATCAAAAGTGCATTTCTAGATACTCTGTGCCCTGCATTCCTTGTGCTGTTACTGTTTGCTCATTTCTAGTTATATTCATAATATGCAGCCGGAAATATATAAATGCTTTGGCATTCTCAACATTCTCGAAATGGTAACAAGTTGCAGTTCCTGTCCTTGTACGATACATATGTTGTTGCATAATTCCTGTAACTCTAGATTTACACAGAAACAAATAGCATATTCAGAATCTACTCATTGACATTGATCAGAAATAGCGTAAAAATCAACATAAAAACAAAATTGGTTTAAGTTTGTTACAGAGTGTAATGTATCTCAAACAATCTCTTTCAGTTCAAACAATACAAGAACTTCATGATACGAGCAAGTTAACCAGCTTCAGCCAGTTATCTGACGTTATGGAAACTACACATGGAAATCAACCAGACACTACATCCCCAACGAACACTATGTACTCATAGATTTCGGAGGGCACGGTGAGAGAGCCCGAGAGAAGGACTGAGGGCAGAAAGCAGGAGACAGGATCAGCCAGGAGGTTTACCATCATGTACGTTATGCTGTCAGTCACATTTCGATATAACTGTACAACAAATCCCGTAACCCAAGAGAGCCTATAACTCACCTCACCAACCTAAGACATGCAGAAGCCAATGAGACAGAGCGGCACCTACCCTGCAACAAGTTTTTCAGTGCCTCACGTTTGTATCATCACCTTCCCACGTTAATCTCCACTTCCTGTGCAACGATTATCTACAAGGGCAGCACTATAAACACTGATGACTGCAGCATTCTACGATACATCAACGATACACATACGATCTCTCACTATCTAATTAACACCTCGGCTACATCTATTGACAATGGTGGCAGGAGGTAAAAAAGCGGTGAATAAAAAAAGAAGATTGAAGCAAGAAAAGAAGAAAAATACAATACGCTTACAATGGTATAGAGCGGTAAATAATAGCTGTGAAGTGGTGAAACAACTCTACAAGCAACAATCATCACTCAAAACTACTCATCTATGCTGCAACTCTACGGTATACAAGACTTAAAGCAACTACCACAAGTATCAGCAGATTACAAGTAACAAGTCTACAAGGCAACTCTACAATCTTCTATAAGCACCTACGCGTAGCGGCGATCTCCAGCGATCAAGAAGTAAATCACAACAAGAAAGGACCGAAAAGAAAATAAGGAAGGAAAACAATTAAGAATAAATGAATTGTCTTGGCGTGTGGGAAGCAGCGACTTGCAGCAATGTCATCATTTGCTAAGAACAGCATAGCACGTCAATCGACCACCCTCCACCGCAATCCCCACCATTCTTCCCCACCACCACCAACTCCAACAACACCACGAAGAAAGGCAGCGATGACAGAGAAATGCTGAAGTTTGGGTTGGGTCGACAATCCTGAACATCAACAACTCCCTTCAGCCCCACTTCATACCACCACTACCTCTATCACCTGTCTTCACTACTCTTTAGTCAGCTGAATTTTAATTCTGTCCAGGGTTGTATAAATTTTTTTTCAGCTCTTTTTCATTTTCATATATAGCTAGGTTATGCATATATAACTACCTATAATATACTACCATCGAAACATTTTTTCAATAGTATAATCAAGTTATTGCATTAACAAAGCAAACAATCATAATATATATATATATATATATATATATATATATATATATATATATATATATATATATATATAGATAGATAGATAGATAGATAGATAGATAGATAGACAAATAGATGCATGGATAGATAGATACTGTATAGATAGATAGATATAGATGGATAAATAGATATAGATATTCATCATTCACTTAAATATTATCAACTGCAGAGTGAGGAAAAGTTACACAATCTACAGTGACAATTTACATGTTTCAAAACTACATTTATTAATTTTTTTGAGCAATAAAGAGAAATGTGATTTGGGATTTAGCGAGTAGAAAAAATTATGTTTTCAAGCCCAAGAAAATTAATGAGAGAAGAAACAACATTAGCAATACCATATAGCCTTACACAATCATTAGAAAACGATCACCAAAACACAAATAACCAAGCACAATCAGAGACAACAGGACATGCAGAAAGCCAAACTCAAGAAACAAAAAACACACCAGATAGAGAAGATAAAGAACAGCAAATAGATGCAATTTACAATGAGGTAAATAATGATGATTACTGGTCATTGTTATCGATGTAGACTGAAATTTACAGAAATTTACCACACACTTATAATTATGGTGACAACTTAAATCATACTCAGGTCAGGAAAAACATATGAAGTACCTATAAATGACAACTGCGAGGAAAATCCAGTAAAGATGGCTAATCAATATGAAACAAGCAGCAGTGTAGTACCTTCTCCACAAAATTTCTCTACTAATCCAGTGCTAGTATATGTGTACTATTAAGATAAATATCTCAAAATTGTCAGGTACTGAGAAAGATTTCAGAAACGATATTCAGACAGTGATAGATGAATGTCAGCAATATTTCGTTAGGAAAAACATCACAAATGAGAAGGAAAAGATAGCTTGTTATTTCTGCCAGAATAAATCAGGAGCATTGCCCAGCTGGCAATGTGATCAGTTCTGACAAACTCTTGCGAGCTCTAACATATGGGGAGTTTTAAACGGAATTCCTCAGGAAGTTCTCTGGAGGCAAGAATTTTGTAGGCTGTATAGCCCCAGAGTTACATAAAAGTGTGGACCTACTAAGTCAAACACATTCCAGTTCAGACTTGAGTGGAGTAACAACAGATGTTTCCATTATTAACCCTTATGTTATTGTTCGACACAAGTTGCGTCCTACTGCGAGCGAGTACTCAGGAAACAGGCCTCGGCGCCAAAAGCCACATACTGAGAGACCCCCCCCCCCCATGTCATCGTACTATTCCTGCGCACTCAATAGTTCATAAACAATTTTTTCTCATACCCTTATTTATGCTTCGATATTTGTATTTTTTTTTTATTGCAATCCTGAATAAATGTTCTTGCTTATGGTGTTGTAAAAAAAAGATCAAACGAATGTAAATTATGCCTTTTTTTTTTTTTTTTTTCCCAATGATTTCAGTTTTTCTCATAGAAACATTTTTATTGTAAATGTTACTGAGAAAAAGTTATAGGGAATTTATTTGGCTACATTTTGGTATATGAATAATTATTGTAGGTCAGTTAGGGCCGATTTTATGGTACACAAAAAGGAAATTATTTTACGCTCGAGCAAGGCTCATAGCACATTGACTGGGGCAGTGGGGAGATGCTGGGTGCGGAGTGGGTTGAGCACAGCGGAGGGATACACGAGGTGCAGGTAATGATTTGCTCTCACCCAGAAACCATTCCATAACAAAAAATTCAGGGGCCATTTCGTTCAATGCAACCGGCATCGAATGGTAACTATCTATCTATCTATATACCTAGGCTGCTTCACCCATTTACTCATCCATTCAAACACATTCATTCGCATCTTAGCCCCAAAGGGAGAACGGACAGATCCTCACCACACCACACCGCACAAATGGTTGAAATGTGAGCAGACGCAGCCTGCGTCAAATGGTACCGAGTGCATAAAATTTGCACCTCACCCATAAACACCAAAGGATTAAGAGAACCCTGTTAGCTTGGGTTACAGATAATGGTAATGTGCCACCAATGCTTATCGTTGACATTACTGATTATATAGCTGCTCTATGTAAACTGTCAGAGGCCAAAATATTGCAAAAAACAAACACTTACAATTCAAGGATGGGCTTACTTGATTTCATTTATGAGGTGGAATTAAACTACAGCAAAGCCGGTGTGATTGACACATCACACGGCAATATGACTAGGATGAAATTACCAGACTGTAGCAGGGATAAATAAATCAAGTCCAGGCAAGGACCAAGACAATCCCCATCAGAGTACAAACAAACAGTCAAGTGAGCTCAAGGGCTCGTTCCCACACACTGGGTAACAGGCTGGTACAAAAATCTGGCTGTAGTCTAAGCAGACATTGGCCGGCAGAAAAACTAAAAAATGGTAAATCCCTTCTAAGGTCGAATTCGAGGGATACACTATTATTGTGCAAATCCAGATCACACTAAATCTGAATGTTACATCAAAAGTAAAGAGGACAGAGACAAAGCAAAAGGGTTTGAACCTATTCCATGCTACAGAATACTGTTCGTCTCTGGGCCTCAGCCCCTGAAACAGTAGAGAAATTAGCATCTCTCTACAAGTTGGGGGAAGATCGTACCAGCACAAAAGAAAATACATAAAGCATCCAAATTATGCCAGAATAAACATAAAAAATATTTTTGGAAATTAAATAATTTTGGTTTCTGCTGTCTGTGAAGATGAGATTTAATTATTCTTGGATTCATGCTCACCTGTGATTTAATAACACGAGATGAGTCAGAATGAATTTTTAGAAATAGAAGGAAAGTGACATTTTTGGAAGATTCTGACTTAGATTTATATACTGTGGACGGTAATGAAATACCAGTAATTAGTATGATGAGATGAAGGGATGGATTGGAGAGGTATATGAGAGAGAGGGGTGTGAGTTGAGAGGAGGGCAGGGAAATGGCAGAGGACAGGGCGACATGGAGGTGATTTGTTTGTGGCCACCCCTTATGGGATTAAGGCGTCTGGCAATAGATAGATAGAGTTAGACATCAAATTCACAGAGACCACCAAATCATTCCCAGTATCTTCTTTGTAGTAGAAAAAGTATCAATTAGAGGAAATATGCTTTTTGGCTTAAATAAAATAAGAACACAAAATACAATGTTAATGCCATATTACAATGGAATTAGCTTCCATAAAGAGGTCATGGAGGAAATTTCATCTGCAGACACTACACCCAACAATTATAGAAACTCTTAAGTTACAAGAGCAATTAAACAAAAAACAAAAAATAGTAGAGTCTGATTTACAACATTCTCTAGAAAATAGGTGCCTAGACCAGCCCTTAATCACTACCTCTCCTCTGTTTCAATTAAGGTCACGTCATACACCTGACTCACAGCTCAACCAGGACTCACTCATTCACCCAGCTAGCATTAAGAATGATATCAATATGCCATGAAGATCTTATATGAAAGTAACAAAGATTCAGTTATGAAATTGTAATGTCATTTTATTAGAAGAGGCTATCAGAATAAACGGCCTTTTGATGAAAAGCGCCTTATGTCGGGTAAATGACAAAGGTGAGACTAATGTCTTTTTAGCAAACACCATGAATGGATATGTGAAGATCAAGAAAAGAAAGTTTATATGCAACTCAGAGACTTGCTTAGCTCCTATATGTGGAGTGACAGTATGTAGAGCATGAAGCCAAGTAAACTCGTCTGACAGAGAATGCATAAAAAAGCATTTTATTTGCTCAGAGTATTCTAATGTAGAAAATGATCTACTGAATTTACTATAGAAATATGAACAGACTGTTGTATTACCTGGTGATAAATTAGGCTGTACTAACTAGATACAACACCATATTAACGTGATACATGATACACAACCTATTTACGTGCCATCTTATAGGGTTGAACATTCCCAACATGTTTTGGCGAAACTATATGTAGATGAAATTTTAAGCTTGGATATCATTGAACCTTCAGCATCCTCATGGAATGCACCTGTTTTCTTTATACCTAAACAAAACTACTCAGGCAGTTGTTGATTAATGCAAAGTTAATCAAGAAACCATTCCCAACATTGTTCCATGCCATTGTTATGTCTTACATAATATTGGGTCACAAAATAACGCCTTCTCAGCAATCAGTTTACACATTTACTATTACCTGGCAAAGATGGGACAGTAAGGCAGGCCCGGATGTTGAATTATTGGCCATCGTTACGCAAAAATATACACAATCACATTGACAGATGAATCATATGCAAGACAATAAGGTTATAGGTTCACACCTGTACCTACAGGAAAACATCCGGTGCCTAACCAACCATGGGACGTTGCCGCAGTTAACTTACTTAAGCTTCCGTTATCTACCAATAACAATCAATATCTTTTTGTTGCTAGTGATAAATTTTCAAGATATGTGATTTTGGTTCTAATTAAGGATAGAACAGCAGAAACAGTAACGCGAGCAATCATTGGTAGTATTATCTGTATGTTCACCACACCAAAGGTGCTACTAAGTGACAATAATGTTGAATTCAACTCTGAAATTTTGCAAGAATAATGCAAGCAATACAGTAAAAAGTAACTAACCCTTCGTGGGCAAATGGGGTCCC
This sequence comes from Coenobita brevimanus, assembly GCF_032717465.1. Taxonomy (NCBI): domain Eukaryota; kingdom Metazoa; phylum Arthropoda; class Malacostraca; order Decapoda; family Coenobitidae; genus Coenobita; species Coenobita brevimanus. The sequence goes on along the minus strand of NC_136965.1, from coordinate 12,729,820 downwards.
TGCACACCCCAGCATGTTTAATGTTGCCATTAAGCCATTTATTAATTTCACAGCCTGGCCTCTCAGGACTTTTATTGTAGATGGTTATTTTATAATCTCATAAAATCTGAGCAAAAAATCTCGCACGATTAAGGAGTGACATTGCAATAAATGTCAGTGGGGTCCACCAGGACCACACCTGGCCTTTCGTGTGACTAATTTTTATATACCTGTGTTTTTTTTTTTTTTTCTGATTATAAACATTAGGACAATGTAAAAACCAGTAGCAAAGTTTTATGCCTCAATGGCGGTGGCAGAAGGTGACCAAGAAGAAAAAAATTATTCAGATGGTGATTAATCTGTATCCAGCACTGATGATTATGAAGTGTTTGAATGATCAGACAGTGAAATTAGGGTGAGTATATTGAGTCTCCGGTGAGTGCTGATGATAATTCTGAAAATGCAAGTGGTGGTAGAAATACAGGAGATGCTCATCAAGAGGATAAAACAAGAAATTGTTGTACCAAATTTGAATATTATAGAGACACTTCTATGATCATGCTAATTTATTTTACACATGAAGTTCTTATAATTTTGAGAACCTGTTCCAAGAATACTGACAATCAGACATTAAAATAAGTGTAGAATCAGTACTTCCACACTCAAACTTTAATAAAATTGCAATAAAATAAAATAAAATTGTTAAAATAATAATAAAGAAAAACAAAAACAAAAAGGGACACTTGGTGGGTTGGTTCCACGTGCCGTGTCCTGGGCAACATATGTACAATGTTCAGTAGATATAACTTTATGTGGCAAAAATACACCATTAAGGTTAGGGGTCCACCGGGACCCCATCAGCCTTCTGTGTAACTTCTTAACCTCTGGCCCACGAAGGGCTAATATCTTACCATACCAGCCAGCTTCCAATGAATTAGTGGAGAGACAGAATAACAAAGAATAATTTTTTTTATGCAAGGAAAAAGGAACCAAAGGCCTGGAGCCCACAAATTGTTCCTTCCAAGAAAAAAAAAATGTAACAGAGGGCCAGTTCAAGATCGGTACATACGAGATGCCTGGACACACTGCGTTTGAAAGACTGGAGATCATAGGTAGTAGGAAATTCAGACAGAGGAAGACAGTTGCAGAGTTAACCTGTTGCGTGTATAAAGAAGTGGGATTAACGGTTAACTCTTGCATTAGAGAGCTAGAGAGAAAAGGGATGAGAGTATTTTGCTAGACAGATGTTACACACCCATCATAGTGGTGTGGGGATATAAGTAGACAGTTCAGAGAAGCAGTGGCCATTGAAGTAGTGATAGAAAAGAGATAAAGATGCAACAGTGCAGTGAAGAGACAGAGGTTGAAGGAAGCCACTGTAAGGAGGAGAGTTAATGAAAAGAAAAGCATTTGACTCACACCTTGTTGAGAAGAGCTGTATGTGGGGAGCCTCCCCACACATGAGAGGTGTACTCTACACAAGGGCGAATAAAACCCGTGTATAAAGTCAACAACTGTGCAAGGGTAAAGAAGGCACGGAGTCGACTTAGCACACATAATCTCTTGGAAGCAGATTTTACAAGAGAGGTAGTATGTTCTTTTCAAGACAAATCCCGAGAGAGTGAAACCGCAAGTTTATTTAATAATGATGCAGGATTAAGCTGGATATTATTAAGAATTAGAGGGTAATTCCGTGAAAGATGTTGTCGGGTTGACGGATGTAAGAACTGAGTTTTTTATGCATTAATAACAACAATATTATTTTTATCCCAGTCAGAGATATGAGCCAAGTCAGACATTAGGTGTGCCATAGCCTCATTTTTTTTTTTTTTTAAGTAACTGCTGGGATGGATGCTGCAGGAAACAAATGGAAAGCTGAAGGATGGAGTCATCAGCATACGACAGGATAGGGTTATATGTACACACCTCAGAAGGTCATTGGTGAAAAAAAAAGGAAGAGTTGGTAAAAGGACAGATCCCAGAGGAACGCCATTATTGATAGCTCCGCGAGAATGATGGCCGCCTACAACAGCAGCTATAGAACGACCAGAAAGGAAGCTCAAGATGAGGGCAGTTTCGAAATTAAAGACTCATGTTAGACTCGACCGAAAGCCTTTGAGATGTCAAGTGCAATGACAAAGCTTTCGCCAAATCCCGAAAGAATGACCAGGAGTCTGAAAGGCAGGTGAGAGGATCGCCAGTGGAGCATCCCTGGAGGAATTCATAGACTACTGGCGATCACAAAGAAGGTTGTGACAGGAAAGATGTCTTTAATTGTTTTTTTGTTAATAATAGACCCGAAAACTTTTTAAATACATGTACTACATCACATTCTCAATGAGAATTATGCAAACTGGCATTCTTGGACTCCCAGGGTGGAAGCATCAATTAACTGTGCAGTCAACAATTCTATAGGAGATACACGGGACAGACAAACGTCTCCCATACGAGATATGGAAAGGCAAAGAAATGTCTATATATACAATTATGATGATTATCCTAAACTTTGTTTATGTGAATTTCAAGAAATACACACAAAACTGAAGAAACAATTAACAGTGTCGAAGGAAGAGATGACGGAATCATTTAATAAGAAGGCAAAAGAATAAAATGTCAACATAGGTGATACTGTTTATGGGATTCATGCTAGAGGCAATAACTGTTAAAGGAATTTGAAGGCCAATACTGAGTCATTCGGAGAACAGCCAATAATGTAGTGATTAAGTCACTGACAAGTGACGAAGAGAAAAATATTGATATTGGTCAATCAAAAAGAGTCTCAAGAAATTTAGTTCGCTATTATATAACATTCGATACGACCGGAAAACCTAGTACATATGATGAACAGAATCCAGAAAAAAATTAACACATAATGGAGTAAATTGCAGTCGCATACCAAACAGACAAACATAGGAGCAACCAATACAGCTTTCACAATAACAAGGTATTTACAGGACCTAGAAAATGATGCAGACTCCTTTTATTGGTAATATGTTGAACACGTCGAGATAACGAAGATGTTCATCATCACTCTCATCAACCAGAGCATGACTTGCTAATAGCAGTGAATAAGCTATCTAATATAGTTATTCTCTGGGCAGGTAAAGATTAGGCGAATTATTCCATGGATCATGATGTTCTTGGTGATATCAAGAGGAACACATCACTTACTTCCTCAACATGTAATGAGACAAGGGTGCTGAATGCACCAACCGCTTCGACAACTATTGTGCAAGACATAATGAGTACCGAAATTAGTTTGGATGTACTGAAAGACCTACCGGCCATGTTGCAGTAAATATCAGGACTACTTAGTATTCTAGAATCAGTATTAAGATGTCTTTCCTTACATGACATCCCACACAAGAGGTGTCTGAAGTAATTACTAGCCGACTGGAAGCTAGAACAGGCTAATACTCACTATGATCCAGGGCATCCCATCAGGTGGGAGTGACACACTTAGGGAAACAAACAACATCGCAAATACACCTAACAAATGTGGCTTGTTTGATATCCGTGGAGCAATTCAAGGTAACATTTTTGGATTGGCTACATAAAATGATCTTGTGGAAATAAAATTATAACAGGTTCAATAAGATTACACAAATTTTCATATATCAGCATAGCTAGCTTATACCCAGAATATTGTAATGATGACAATTGTAAAGAACCTCAGGAAGAGAAATCAACTCAAGAAACTGATGAGAAAGTAAATGCACTAGAACGAAAAAACACACTTTTCAAACACTTCTCAGTGATCATGGGACATATTGACATAATTCTTTAGTTAGACAATTCGAGAGCCCTGTCTTTCTTGAAAGGAATTGCTAATTATGGAAACGGAATGATCACCATTAACTTACTCCTCATTCACAATCCCCGTCAAATAATCAGTCAAGGCATGCATAAGTATGGTCTGAAGCCTTGGTTGAGGAAAGCTGTTATTATATTATCCATATCTAGAAGCAACACTTATATCAACATCAAGAGTAGTTCATGTACCATTCATAACATGCTTTTTTCACAGACCATCAATTATACCCTTTTCCTTTTAAAGAAGGATGGCTCATTAGTCACCATCATCATCAAAACAGAAGTCATCATGGTCTCCACGAAACAGGATGCTGTCACTTTCGTTAGTGAAGCAACAGATGAACATAAATGTCGCACATCATTGCACGCATTTCACATTTGTCATTCGTACGTCTTCACGTTTCAGCCTGCTGAAACAGTCCCTTGTGAAATGGCTGTCATAAAGAATCACGACATCTCTCATCATTGCAACTTCACATTTGCTCCAGATAAAATCATCCATCATCAACGCATTTGACATTAACAGTTTTTCTGCTTTAATAAAAATACATCAGCATTTGTGACTTGCCCAGACACACCTCCAGCCAATACATCAGCATTTGGTTTACACATACCACCGGATTACTGTGCAGTCCTGACACTTAAACTATCCACTTTACCAAGTAAAAAATACTTTGCTATTCTTAACCACTCACATAAGTACTTGCAACCATTGCCTAGGATGAACATACATATGAGTACACACATTAAGTTGACTTCGCCCACGTCTGAAACCATGTAACTGATAAATTAAACAATACAACCTGGGGAGGAATACAGGAGGATTATGTTCAACCCATATTATGCTTACATCCCAGCTTCAGTCAACTTTGTAATTTTATCCATCATATTTGCTGTATTACTATTGACTATGCACAGAATGCAATACAGGATTGCTAACTTGGAGTCTGTCTTCAAGGGCTGTGCTTTACGAGTGAGACAATCTTAGAAAATACTGATATTGTATATATACTGTATATAAAACAAAATATGGGGGTACATATAGCCTTACTTTTTTTTTTTTTTTTTTTTTTTTACGCCAGGTATCCCCGAAGGGCTAAAGGGATGCCCCTGGGTAGAGGACTTTTGGATTGGAGCGTGTAGCATTTTATGACCGGATGCCCTTCCTGATGTCTACCAATGACCCTTGGGTGGATTCGATCCTCCGACCCTTTGGTCAGAGTGGAGCGCTCTAACCCACTGAGCCACGGCTGCTATTTTGTGTGTGTGTGTGTGTGTGTGTGTGTGTGTGTGTGTGTGTGTGTGTGTGTGTGTGTGTGTTTATAGATAGATAGATAGACAGATGTAATGATATATATATACCTAGGCTGCTTCCCCCAAGGAAAGGGAGGTAGCCGAGACAGGACGACACATTCACAATTTACTCATCCTCTGAAACACATTTATTCACATCTTAACCACAAGGGAGAGAAGGGACAGATCCTCTCACCGCACCACATCCCATGAGGGTCAACTGTGCAGTGTAATCAGTGACATCCGCAGCAGGGCCTGATAGCAGGGCTGGTTTACCCCTGCCACATCATAATAGACCCATCCCCTTACCCGAACCTGATCTGATCAGCTGATCAGACAAAATGCGGGAGAAAATCCCCTCAGGGCTGCATCATCATTTACTGTACTCATTCACAATTTCTCTCCATACATTTCTATCACACAGAGCCACTCTTCGTTGCTCAACAGATATCCCTCTCGCATCCAACGCTCTCTTCACACTGTCCATCCATCCCATTCGTGGTCTTCCTCTCAGCCTTACTCAGGCATATATATATTATATATATATATATATATATATATATAGAGAGAGAGAGAGAGAGAGAGAGAGAGAGAGAGAGAGAGAGAGAGAGGGAGCATGTCTATCATATATATATATATATATATATATATATATATATATATATATATATATATATATATTGTCTCTCACATATATAATTAACTACTAAGGCTTGCCTTTGTACTACTATTATATCGTTATTGCATAAATATTTGCATTATTATATCCATTAATATGCACATTTATTATATTTTACAATAATATTATGTTACTGTGTTTCCACAGTTATGTTATTATATTCAAGTTCACAATATTATAACAAATACCATGTATTTACTTAAATATGAATTGTTTAACAAGACTAGAAACAGCTATGTAACATATTTCTGTATACTGTATAAATTGTAATAACAAGTACTATAGGTCGTAGATACTGTACGACAGTTTGGTGTTACCGAGCGATACACATGTAACAGTTATAGATATGTAGTGATGATTGGCACCAACATATATCTCATATCACCATGTACAGTATGTAGTGTCTGCTCGAGGCATACAGAACTTCTTACTAGGAATGTCAATCCACATGACGTATATCAACAACAATGTTGCCCCAGGCCATCAAAAATGTCTTAACATATAATACTCTCAAAAAATCTCCTTTTAGTTCAGACAGTTAAAAAATTCATGATACGAACAACTTAACCAGCTTGAGCCAGTTATCAGACATCATGGAAACTTTTATTTTCTTAAGCAAGGAAGAAGGAACCAAAGGCTAGGAGCGCACAATGACAGTCCCTTCCAAGAAGAAAAAAAAGAACAATACAAAAGAGAGCTAAACTGAAGATCCTTTCATTTCGAGATCCACTGCGTTTGAAAGACTGGCGGTCATAGGAAGTACGAAATACGGACAGAGGGAGACAGGCCCAAAGTTGACTTGTTGCATAAATGAAGGACTGGGAATAACTGTTAACTCTTGCATTAGAGAGCTGAACAGAAAAGAGATGCGAGTTTGCTGCTAGACAGTGCTATGCACCCGTCGTAAAGGTGGAGGGATGCAAGCAGGCAGTTCAAAGGAGCAGTGACCATAGAAGTAACGATAGAAAGGAGATAAAGAAGTAACAGTGCGGTGAAGAGACAGAAGTTGAAGGGAGCCAGTAAGAGGAGAGTTAATGAGACGAAAAGCCTTTGACTCTACCCTATTGAGAAGAGCTGTATATGGGGAGCCTCCCCACACATAAGAGTTGTACACTACAAAGGGCAAATAAAACCTGTGTATAAAGTCAACAACTGTGCAGGGGTAAAGAAGGCATGAGTTGGCTTAGCACACCTAATCTCTTAGAAGTAGATTTTACAAGAGATGTAATATAATCTTTCCAAGATAAATTCCGAGTGAATGAAACCCCAAGCATGTTCAAGGATGATGCAGGATTGAGCTGTACATTATTAAACATTAGAGGGTACTCTTGTGGAAGATTTTGTCGGGTTGATAAGTATACAAACTGAGTCTTTGATGCATTAAAAACAACAAGATTATTTTCATCCCAGTCAGAGATACGAGCCAAGTCAGGCATTAGGTGTGCCATAGCCTCATCCTTTGTTTGCTGAAGTAATTGCTGAGATGAACACTGCGGGAACCGAATAGAAAAGTGAAGGGTGGAATCATCAGCGTACATGTAGATAGAGTTAGATGTACAGCTTAGAAAATCATTGACGAATAAAAGGAAAACAGTTGGTGATAGGGCAGAGCCCTGAGGAACACCACTGTTGATAGACCTAGGAGAAGAACGATGGCCGTCTAAAACACCGGCTATAGAACGACCAGAAAGGAAGCTGTAGATGAAGGCACAGATAGAAGGATAGAAACCGTAGGAGGGCAGTTGCAAATTAAAGATTTATGCCAGACTCGATCGAAAGCCTTTGAGATGTCAAGTGCAATGGCAAAGCTTTCGCCAAAGTCCCGAAAGGAGGATGACCAGGAGTCTGAAAACTAGGTGAGAAGATCCACAGTGGAGCATCCCTGACGGAAGCCTACTTTAGGAATAGCTGAATGAGAACAAACTTCCAGCAAGAAAGAAAGGTACAAGTTGAAAGACAATGGCAAAAGAGTTTACCTAGGCAGGGTGTAAGCACAGAAGCACAGTTCTTGAGGACAACAGGAGGGACTCCATCAGGTCCATATGCCTTGCTAGTATCGAGGTTAGTGATGGCAGAAAGTACATCAGATGAAGAAATTTTAACGTCAGCCACGAGGAAGTCAGAGTGGGGAAGTGATGGAGGAATAGCACAGGAATCGTCTAAGGTGAAATTGGACGAGAAAGTCTGAACGAAGAGATCTGCTTTATCAATAGAAGAAATAGTTACAGGGCCATCGGAGTAGAAAAGAGGAGGGAAGGATGATGAGGTAATATTGTTAGAAAGGCTTTTGGCAAGATGCCAGTAGGAGTGGGAAGAATTCGCGTTGGAAAGTTGAGAGTATTTAGTATGGATGAAATTATTTTTAGCAGACTGAAGAACAGATTTAGCACGATTCCAGGCAGAAACATAAACAAGATGTGATTCAGGAGTGGGTTGGCTCTGGTACCTTTTATAGGCCCTCTCCTTGTTCTGGACAGCATTAGAACAAGCGTGATTAAACCAAGGCTTTCTTGCATTAGTCAAAGGATATTAGAAAGGAATATATGCTTCCATGCCCGAGACAATAACCTCTGTAGTGCACAAGGCACACTCAGATGGCTCTCGGCCATGGAAGCAATAATCAATTCCAGAGAAAATCAAAGAAGTCCTGCCTGAGGGCTTCCCAATCCGCAGCTCCAAAATGCCACAGACATTTCTTTGGAGAGTCCACAGGCCATAAGGTGCGACAGGAAAGATTAAGGTAATAAGGTTGTGATCGGAGGAACCCAACGGAGAGAGAAGATTAACAGTATAACCAGAAGGATTAGTTGTAAGGATGAGGTCAAGTACTGTGTAATGGAGCTCTCTCCAAGGAGGTCAGGGATACAGGTAGGGTGCTGTACAGGCTGATCTAGGTTATTAACCCCTTAACCGCGGGGCGTCACTTTCGTGACACTCGGGCGCAATGGTTCATACCGCAGGGCGTCACTTTTGTGATTCTGTGTTATTTTGAATTATCCCTGACTTTCAAGTGGTGGCTTGTATCATCTATCAGTACTGCCAGTGTCCAACACTAGTCAGCACTCCAAATCTCATCTGTACTCCCATCCATTGTTGACATTTTAGCAATTTTCCCCCCTTCCTGACTCCCCTCCCTACCTGCCCTCCATTATCCTGTCCTCTCACCTCCCAGGCCGCGCTGCTCTAAGCAAATCTCCCCAGGATTTTTCCACAGATTTCATCCATTGAAATAAGCCCTATGCCCTATACTTATACAAAATAATATATACCAAAAAAAAATAAGGTAAGTGATAGTGTTATACACCAGGAATTAGCTAATTATCACCTGACAACACCTCACGTGCATTCATTCGCTACATTACCACGGTAATATCCCCTCTGAATTATGCCTTGTAATCTATGTCTGTAACAAAAATAATATATCAGAAAGGAAGGGAGAAGCCTAAGTGACATTTACATTCACCTGGAACTACCTATTTCTTTATGTATTGCCCAGATTTTCTACCAATAATTTATTAGCATGTAAGTTAGCAGCTATCAGCCTCAGTGTCCTTGTCAACCCTTGCCTTCTCAGATAAGCCGCAGCATTTAGTTCCTTGTCCTCCGCTGTGGTCAAAACATGTTGCACTTGCGCCCCGACATTTCTGCCACTTCTGCGCCCATTGCAAAGGGCCCTGTGACCTCTACACCCATAAAAAGTCGTGAGGGAAGCAGGAAAGGACTAAGTGACTCTGCAGTGGCACGTGAACTAGCAGAATTGTCTATGGTGATGATGGATAGTGATTTTGACTCTTTGGGCGAATCGTGTGATGAGCCGGTTGAGGAAATCGTGCCAAAAAGTGCTAGTACGAGTACTTCAGTGTCGGAAGTTATCCCTAGCTCCAAGGGAAAGGAGCCGTTAGTCCAGCAAGAGAAGGAATTTGGGAAGGGAGTGAAAAGGCGGCGTGTTAGTCCCAGAACAGTGGCCCCGTGTGACCCAGCCCACCATGAGTTCCGAGCTGATTCACCTCCCTGTTCCCCAAGCCCCACTTCACTCATTTCGTCCTCTTCGTCTGCTGAATTATCTCCAGAGTCTTCGTCGTCGGAGTCACCACCAGCATCAACGGTGAAGGCAGGCCGTAAAAGAAGAGGTAAATCCTGGACAAGTAAAAGTAGAGTTGGTACTAGAGTAAGGGCTGCTAGTGCTGTACGGCAACTCAGGGTCAGTGCGAGTGACCTTGAACGGGATAAATCTGCCTCACAGTCACCCCCCACCTTCACCCGCCCTACACCTCCATGACAGGGAATCCTGGACGCCTTGCATGGACGGAAGGGTCTGATTTTGTGCCAGAACATTTAGTTTTTAATGAGAGCTCCTCAGGAGTACAGCCTGCCTTCACTCTTGACGATAATGCTGAGTGTGTGGACTACCTTTTGGCCTTCCTAGATGACGAAGTCATGCAGCACATATGTGATGAGACCAACAGGTATGAATCACAATGTGCTGCAAGTGGTACAGGTGCAGCCAAGATGCAACAGTGGTCCATGCTGGGAGTGCAGGAGCTGTATGTGTTATTTGCCCTCATGCTTCTCATGCCACACTCAAAGAAGCATGAGTTGGAAGAATACTGGTCCATGGACCCCTTACTACCCTCACCCACCTTCAATAAGTACATGGCCAGAGATCGCTTCCGGAACATCATGGGAAACCTGCACTTTGCCGACAATGATGTACCTTCCCAAACCGACCCACTCCGGAAGATCCGGGAGATTCTGAGCAGAATGAAAGATAAGTTTATGTCATTCTTCCACCCCTTTCAAAAGTTTGTCATCGACGAATCCTTGGTTTTGTTCAGAGGACGTCTTCGGTTTGTACAGTACATTCCAAGCAAACGCCATCGCTTTGGAATCAAGTTCTTTGTACTGTGCGACTGCAAGACGGGGTACATCCTTGACTTCGTCATTTATTCAGCCAGCACTGTCGATCTGGATAAAACACACACCCTTGGCTTCTCAGGCTGTGTAGTGAAAGTGCTCCTTGAAAAGTATTTTGGTGGGAATCATGTGCTGTATACAGACAACTATCATACAGCACCGAAACTTGCCAAATACCTTTCAGAGCACGGCATAGGCTCCTACGGTACTGTCAAAAGTAATCGTGCCCACTTCCCCAAATTCCCACAGGCAGGAACCTCGCAGCGAGGAGACGTGCACCTACGCAAGTCTGAGAAAATGCTGGCAATACGGTGGCATGACAAGAGGGTCGTGTACATGCTCACCACCGTACATAAGGGGGAAATGACAGACAGTGGGAAGGTCGACCGTAGGACAGGAGAACCTGTGATGAAACCTGATGCTGTGTTAGACTACAATATCAACATGTGGCTGGTGGACAAGTGCGACATGATGATTGGTGAGATCGACTGCCTCAGGAAGAATACTAGGTGGTACAGGAAAGTTTTTCTGCATCTCATAGATATGACAATGCTGAACGCCTTCATCCTGTACAAGATAAAGGTCAAGCCACCCAAGTCCTTCTCCCTGAGGTTGTTCGCCAGGACTTGTGTTCAGCAGCTGCTGGAAAGATATGGTAGGGTGACAGCAGCAACTCCAAGGCGCCATCCAGTAACACTTCCCGACCGACTTGAGCAGAGGGCGTATACGGATCGGCACAGACTGGAGCTAATGCCTGCCACAGGTAAAAGGAAGGCTGCGATCCGCAGGTGTCAGGTGTGTGCACATACCACTCGCCGCACACCTGAGCACAAACGCACCTCTTGGCTGTGCGCTGAGTGCCAGGTTCCCCTCTGTGTTACCTGCTTCTTTGATTACCACAGC